>NC_139218.1:7485797-7735797 GCF_055691185.1 Crinia signifera
TTATTTCATGCCCTACTATCCACTAGGGCGTGGTGGGAGAATAAAATAGTGTGCCGAGCGCAGCGAGGCACCGTGCCCGAAGCATAGCGAGTGGCTGCGGTACACTTCAAACTGTGTCCATGTCGACTGTGTCGACATTTCGGCCAAAAAACAGTGAAAAAACCCATGTCGACCTTTTGACTGTCGACATAGACTCTGTCGACCTAATGGCAGTGTCGAACTAAAAACATGTCGACCTAATGAGCTGTCGACCTAATGAGCTGTCGACATAATGACATGTCGACCTAATGGTATGTCGACCTAAAACCATGTCGACCTATTGAGCTGTCGAACTAATGGTGTCGATGTAATGGCTGTCGATGTAAGTGCTGTCTAATATCCGTCCCAGACCCGACCACCCCCTCCCGCGATTCGCTGGACCTCCGCAACCACCCCCTCCCGCGAAACGCGGGACCCCCGCGACCCTCCCGCAAATCACGGGACCCCAGCGACCCCTCCCTCCCGCGAGCCCCCTCCCGCGATTCGCGGGACCCCTGCGACCCCCCCTCCCGGCATTAAAAGGGCCCCCCGCGACCCCCCCTCCCGCGATTCACGGCACCCCCCCCCCTACTGTGATTTGTGACCCCCCTCCCGCAATTCGCGCCGCCCCCCTCCCGCGATTCACGGAACCCCCCGTAGCTCCCCCCTCCCGCGATTTGCGGCCCCCTCGGCACTTCTCACGATTTGCGACCGCCCCCTAATTCACACATTCGGGGACCCCACCTCCCCGCGATTCATGCCCACCTCACGCAATTCACAGCACCCCCCACACCCCCCTTCCTGCGATTCGCAACCCCCCACGACCCTCCCTCCCGCGATTCACGAAACCCCCCGTAGCGCCCCCCTCCCGCGATTTGCGGGCCCCCTCGGCACCTCTCGCGATTTGCGACCGCCCCGTAATTCACACATTCGGGGACCCCCCTCCCGCGATTCATGCCCCCCTCACGCAATTCACGGCACCCCCCATACCCCCCCTTCCTGCGATTCGGAACCCCCCACGACCCCCCCTCCCGCGATTCATGCCCCCTCCCGCGATTCACGGACCCCCGCACCACCCCCCTGCGCCCACCCTCCCTTGATTCACGCCCCCCTCATGCAATTCACGGCAACCCCCCACACCCCCCCTCCTGCGATTCGCAGCCCCCCCACGACCCCCGCCTCCTGCGATTCATGACCCCTCCCGTGATTCACGGACCCCCGCACCACCCCCCCTTGACTCACGGCACCCCACGCGCCCCTCCCGCAATTCACGGACCTCCGCAACCCCCCCTCCCGCAATTCACTAACCCCGACAACCCCCCTCCCGCAATTTGCGGACCCCCTTCCCACGATTCAAGCCCCCCCGCGCCCCCGCCCACGATTTGCGGACCCCCGCCCCCTCCCGCTAACCGCGGATCCCCACACACCACCCACCCTCCCGCAATTTGCAGACCCCCTTCCGGCAATTCCACCCCCCAGCGGACCACCGCGGCCCCCGCTCCCGCATTTCACGTACCCCCGTGACAATGGGGGATCCTGTACCACCACAAGCAGGTACCGCCCCTAGGTGGGAAATCCGGCCCTGGCTGCCGCACTGCAGGTTTCCCCACTGCCCTCTGCACCAGCGCCACAACTTTTATCAATGTCTTGCCCACATACCACTATTATACAGCCTCCTCCTCTCATGCACGCTCACTCCCCCTCCCAGTGGGAGGAGACGCTCACCCACTGCCGGGAGCTGCATACTGTCCCCCACCCTCCTCCAGTTCTAGGGATGCCCATCGACCATCAATGATTTTCAAATAATCGATGGTTTATGGCCGATGTTGAATATTTTTGCCATCAATGTGGGAGGACACTGCCCTGCCTCCTGTTCTCCTGCCCCGTAACTTCCGCCAGTGGAGACCCGCTCACCCTGTGTTGCCCACATTCCCCTATCATGCTTTACCGCCCAGCCTCCTGCTCTCATGCACCCTAACTCCCACCCAGTCGGAGGAGACACTGACTCCTGTATTTCTGTGCTGCCACACTGGACCCTCACCCACTGGCAGAAGCTGCACAGTGTCCACCACCCTCTTTAGTCCCCCGTATGCCCACACACCCCTATCACTACCCAGCTTCCTGCTCTCCTGAACCGTAACTTCCACCACTGGGTAATCGCTGACGCTGTGTTGCCCACATACCCCTATCATGCCTCATATCCCAGCCTCCTGCTCTCATGCACCCTAACTCCCACCCAGTAGGAGGAGACACTGACTCAGGGCCACCATCCGGTACTCCTGTGCTGCCACGCTGGACCCTCACCCACTGCCAGAAGCTGCAATACAGGGCATCTTTCATACAATTCTAACCATATTTCTCACAATACAAATGTTCACAAATTAAGGGGCGTAGCCCCTTACGCCGGTGTGAAGAGCGCCCGTAGGGCGCGATGAATCACCTAGTTAAAAATAAATCTTTAAAAACTCATGTCAACCTTTTTTTTGTCGACCATAGCCATGTCAGTGTTTTGCATGTGCCATTTAATCCTGGGGCTGCTGCGAATTGCGGGGGGGGGGGGTGCCGCGAATCGCGGGAGGGGGGTCGCCGCCAATCGTGCAAGGGGGGGTCGCGGGGGGGGGTCTTTTTGCCGCGAATCGCGGGAGGGAGGTCGCGGGGGGTGTTTTTTCCGCGAATCGGGGGGGGGGGGGGGTGTCACGGGGGAGGGTTTGCCGCGATTCGCGGGAGGGGGGGGGTCGCGGGCTGGTGGTTATGCCGCGAATTGCGGGAGGGTTCGTGGGGGGGTTCTTTTTGCAGCGAATCGCGGGAGGGGGGGTCGCGGGGGTGTTTTTGCTGCGAATTGCGGTAGGGGGGGTCGCGGGGGAGCGGGTGTTTTTGCTGCGAATCGCGGGAGGGGGGGGGGCGCGGGGGGGGGGGAGTTTTTGCCGCAAATAGCGGGAGGGGGGCGCTCACCTGGTGGCTGTGGAGTAGCAGTGCTGGGCAACATGGGAAGGCAGTGGGTGTCTGGCACTGTCTGTGGGCTCACTGGGCTGGTTCTCTGTCACATACCTCCCAACATGACCCTCTCCAGGAGGGACACAATGCTCTGTTTCTAGACTTACCCTTAATGTATGATTGCCATCACCTGTTTTAAACAGGTTAATTTCTCAGAAAGGTGTTCAGCACAGATGAAGGCAATCACACATTAAGAGGAAAGTCCAGGAACAGAGCGTTATAGACACAGACACCCACTTTGAGTGACAGATGTAGCCAAATATATAGGAGATTGGAAGCCACAAGCACTGATTTTGCCTATTTCATTGACCATAATAATTTGAATTGGTTCGTGACCACCAATTGGAGGCACCCTGTAAGTGCTCCAGGGCACCCCAGGGAGCCTAGTCGGTACTTATGTAGTATCTGGGCTGCCGATTTTTTGATTGTATGCCTTAAGTTAAGGCATACAATCAGATGCGATGCGATGCGATATCGCATCGCATCGCATCGCATCGCATCCGATATCGGATGCGATGACCCGATTTTTCCATAGGAATCAATGTTAAAATGATTCCTATGGAAAAATGGGTCCTTTTCATACCCCTACTATCCAAGTGGGCATGGAGTTGGATATAAACCTGTGGCGAGCGTAGCGAGCCACCGAGCCCGAAGCGTGGCGAGCGAAGCGAGCCCCGCGAGGGGACGGTATTCGTCCCCTCGCGGGGCTCGCTTCGCTCGCCACGCTTCGGGCTCGGTGGCTCGCTACGCTCGCCACAGGTTTATATCCAACTCCATGCCCACTTGGATAGTAGGGGTATGAAAAGGACCCATTTTCCCATTGAATTCCATGTTAAAATGGACTCAGTCCATTTTAACATTGATTCCTATGGAAAAATCGGGTCATCGCATCGCATCGCATCGCATCGAATCGAATCGCATGGTCGCATGCGATGCGATGCGATCTCCCGATCCGACCCGATTTAGAAATCGGCAGCCCAGATACTACATAAGTACCGCCTAGTCAAACAGTTTGGGAACCACTGACTTAATCCAACTCTGCCCACACCTGCAATCCCTCTCCCCCCATGTGACTGGCCATAATACAAACCATATTTCATGCAATAAGTGCGTTTACAGGTTAAGATGGCAGAGCCCCTTAGGACTGTGTGAAGAGCGCCCGTAGGGCGCGATGAATCACCTAGTATAATATATATTATACACACACACACTTTTTACATTTTTGGGGGGATGTCTAGCATTTGTCTCCTCCAATGGGTTGGCCATTTTTGAGGAGACATTTTCAGCAGATTCCATACAGGTACATGTCTCACACTGGGACTTATTCTAGTTCACTCTTTCTGACAAAATCCTTCTTAGATGGACAAAACCATATGCACTGCAGGGGGGCAGATATAACAGGTGCAGAGATAATTAGATTTGGGTGAGTTATTTTGTTTCTGTGCAGGGTAAATACTGGCTGCTTTATTTTTACACTGCAATATAGATCTCACTTTGAAGTAAAACCCCACCCGAATCTAATTCTCTCTGCACATGTTACATCTGCCCCCCTGCAGTGCACATGGTTTTGTCCATCTAAGAAGGATTTTGTCAGAAAGAGTGAACTAGAATAGGCCCACAATGAGACGCAGTGAGGATTTAGGGGGTTATTATTGTTTAATTTTGTGTGACTGTGCATGAGCATGTGTGCGAGCGGCCACAGAAAATAGTTTATTCGCCGGGTGCTCGTACACAACTGTGCGGGCGGGGGGGGGGGGGGGGGGGGGGGGGCAGCGGTCCGGGTGATTCGCTCACGGGGAACACCCAGCATTTCACGGCGTTCTCATGGCGATTCCCCAATGGTGCGGGCAGCTTCCCGCACAGGGAACTCTCGGATCTGAGACACCACAGAGGTTTCCCAGATCTGCCAGTACTTGCAAAATTATTCGATGGTTAACAACCATTGGATGATTTTGTCCCTTAAAGCTTCAAGCGGGCACTGAAAACTCACCTATTCATCAAAGCGTACCCTTCCACTGCATAAACCAGCTGGTTCTCCGACCCCCTTGCCTGTTTACATCCTGCTATCTAACCACCACCCCCTCGCTTGCACCTCTTGTAATCTGTCTGTCTCCCCTTCCTACTAGATTGTAAGCTCCTCCGAGCAGGGCCCTCTTCCCTCCTGTTGTCACAGCCCACTTCTCTTCACATGTCACTCACAGCTCTCCTTTACTCCAACACTCAGTGACCATCTTCATACTCATCTCCATCATTGGCCTCAAGCCTCTAGTTGTATGTTGATTGAGTCCTCACTACTTATATCCAAGCTGTAATGTGTATTGATCTGTGGCGCTCGTTATTTGTACTGTGTTTTTGTTATTTATTCAATGTTATGCCAAGCTTTGTCTCCCTGTATTGTTCCTTTGTACGGGGCGCTGCGAACACTTGTGGCGCCTTATAAATAAAATAATAATAATAATGGGTGCGAATGAATGTTTATCCAAAACATCCACTGTCATTCTGCGGGGTTTCCAGCGTGCGAGGGGGAGCGGGATAGTGATGTGCACCCGATGGTTGTATTTGTGCACACACGAGGTGGATCACAGATGGCTCCAGCGTGCAAGGGGGGGGGGGGGGGGGTTGGAGCAGGATAGTGATGGGCACCCGATGGTTGTATTTGTGCGCACACGAGGTGGATCACAGATGGCTCCAGCGTGCGAGGGGGGGGGGGGGGGTTGGAGCGGGACAGTGATGTGCACCCGATGGTTGTATTTGTGCACACACGAGGTGGATCACAGATGGCTCCAGCTTGCGAGGGGGGGGGGGGGGGGGTTGGAGCGGGATAGTGATGGGCACCCGATGGTTGTATTTGTGCACACACGAGGTGGATCACAGATGGCTCCAGCGTGCGGGGGGGGGGGGGGGGGGGGGGGGTTGGAGCGGGATAGTGATGGGCACCCGATGGTTGTATTTGTGCACACACGAGGTGGAACACAGATGGCTCCAGCGTGCGAGGGGGGGGGGGGGTTGGAGCGGGATAGTGATGGGCACCCGATGGTTGTATTTGTGCACACACGAGGTGGATCACAGATGGCTCCAGCGGGCGAGGGGGGGGGGGGGTTGGAGCGGGATAGTGATGGGCACCCGATGGTTGTATTGTGCACACACGAGGTGGATCACAGATGGCTCCAGCGGGCGAGGGGGGGGGGGGGTTGGAGCGGGATAGTGATGGGCACCCGATGGTTGTATTTGTGCACACACGAGGTGGATCACAGATGGCTCCAGCGGGCGTTTAGCACAAATCCCGCCACGTACAGGATCGCAGCGGTTTTCCTGCAGTCTCCAAAGTTCAGGACACCACAGTACTCAGTAACGACTGATACTCTGCTGGGGAAGCAGCACATAGACTACAAAACAGTAATAAAATACCTCGCGGAATATGCTTTCTATACCGATATCTGTTCTCAGACAGTAATTCTGTTGATCATGTTGTATTACCACAGATGCTTAATTAAAAACGGTTAAAAAAAAAAAAAAACTTTGCAAACCTGTCTACTCTAATGTGGTAAGGGGGAGCGCTGCTGGAACACTGCCCAGACCCAGAGAATCTGCCCACTTACCATTATACCCCAGCTCCCAGCGTATACAGGGTAATAGGGTCCCAGTAATACCCCAGTAACCGCCCTCTTACCATTATACCCCAGCACACAGTGTATACAGGGTAATAGGGTCCCAGTAATACCCCAGTAACCGCCCTCTTACCAGTAATCTCCAGCAGATGCTCCATGGTCTCCACACTGACCGGGTTTCTGACCGTGACCCGGATGTTTCTCCCGTCATCTTCCCGCTGTGCGTTTGGGATGATCAGCGTCCTATTGTCATTCACCAGCCGGTATCTGTCAGGCAGAGGCTTCCCGTCCACCTCCCACATCACCGTGGTCTCTTCTCCAGAGACACTGACACTGAGAGCAATGTCCTGGCCCAGCTGGGTGGCATTACATGATATATCGGAGATGACCACTGGGTCTGGAAGGAACAGGAGAAGGTCACCAACAGTCTGGTGTCATCAGCATGGACATGGAGCCAGGCGAGTAGGATAGATTGCTAGCTCTTGTACATTGGGGTCCTGTTATTATCCCCCCCTTACATTCCTATGACCCAGTGAATATTATCTATCGCACAAGGTTATAGACCAGGTTCCCTATAGAATACATTGGAGATGATAAGAACATACATTACCTAGTACAGACACGCGTGTAGATCTGAGAGGATCACCCCCATAGGGGCGGATATAATACAGGCAGGAGTCTTGTTTCCCAGCATCAGGCAGGGTCCAGCAGCCACTCTCGGTGTCTAGGCTGACGCGTTTGTAGGTGACTGACACCTCATTGGTGTCACAGTGGAGTAGGAGAAGATGTTCTGTGCGATGTCCACATGTCCTGGTCAGCATCAGTCTGCCACGAGATCCAGGACAGGTCATGTTACAGTCACGTATGTGTGATCCGCTCCACACATACAGTGTTCCTGACGTTGGGGAACCAAAGATCACCAGGAGACCTGAGAAATATACAGTATATATATTATGTAATCTGTCCCAGAACTCTAAAGAGGCAGAAAAGGAACAAAAAGGGAAACGGGACAGGGTGCACTCTGGAAACCATGGGGGTGATTCAACCCTACCCCGCCGGCAGTATGGTCTGTAGCCTATAGGTTACACTGGTCTACCAACATCTCAGAATGGCGCCATGCTGTGCGATATTGGCAACTGACGCCATGCTGTGCGATATTGATACATCCGGCAGCATCGCATCCCCCATAGAAACCTATGGAAGATGCGGCTGGCAGCGGAGAAGGAGGGATCACAGCAGGGATCGGAGATTCCAGTTGGGTCCCTCCATCTTACAGGCCACTTACCCCCAAAATCATTCAATGATACCCCCTATACTACTAAGGGATTGATGTGCCAGGAATGATTAACCTGTGTGGTTAAGTGCGCTGTTTTGACGATGTTACATTGTGTCAGTGTTATGCGAGATGAGTCGTATCCGGGCGGCGGTGTCAGATCGACCATGTTATAAATCTCTATAAATCTAGTCAATCGCCAGTGTTCTCTCACCGTTTCTACCACCAAGGAACGCCGAGGAACTGGATGGCGCAGAGATATTTTCAAGGCAACTTTGATATGTTTGATATGGATTATATATTTTTTGCTCTTTTATAAATTACAGAAAACTTGGATTTCTTGGCAGATGTTCACCTAAAATTGGATCTAATTTCAAAATATGGCAGTTATTTTTTTATTATTTTCAGTTATTTAAAAAAAATAGGATTTATGGTCTTACCTTGATGAATCCCTTTCTTTGAGTCCATAGGGGCACAGGAGTTCACACTGGGTATGAGAGGTGAGGTAGCAGGGCGGGCACCAAAGGTTACAAACTTGATGGTGCGGACCTGACAGATAAGCCATCTAGCCAAAGATTGTTTTGAAGCGGGCCAGCCCCGCCTATTGGAATCATAGAGAACAAACAAGGCATCCGATTTCCGAACCGCCTTAGTCCTGCGTACATAAATACCCAAAGCTTAGACCAAATCAAGAGAAGTCTCAGCCTCAGAGGCCCCTGAGAGGAAGGAACTATAAACTTCTGGTTGAGGTGGAACTTTGAAACCACCATAGGCAAATCATCCAGTCTGGTACAAAGTTCCGCTCCATCCAGGTGAAAGATCTGAAAGGGTGATCTCCATGATAAAGCAGTAAGATCTGATACCCTTCTAGTGGAGGAAATGGCCCAGAGAACATCACTTTCCAGGAAAGCCATTTCCGATCCGGTTAGAGGTGTTCCCCCATCCTGAACCTTCTGTGAGGGGATTCTAACAACTGCCTGTCCTTGTCTCAGAGATTTGATCAATAACCTGTGTTCCTTTACTGCATGCAGGAGAATAATCAAATCAACACACACACTGGAGTATCGATGAGAGGTTCTGAAGTTTATTAGTCTAATGCTTACATTTATTTGTTTTCTTATCTATTACAGAATGGGTTTTACACATATAATTGCATTCCATTCCCATACGTAATTTCACTACTAATTGACACACTAGCTTGTTCACATCACTACTGAGATTTGGTTCCCCCACATCTCCTGGGCGTACAGCCAGAAATACAGATAAGTGTTGTGCCCCTTCTAAAGGATTTACGAGTCTCCTTCAAGGAAACAAAACTTTTGCTACACAATTAATTATAATGAGAACACCTTACATTACATATATGATGCATACAAAATGGCGTATATGGAGCTACATAGAATAACCAGCAATCTGCCTCTCTCAATCCACTTTGTCTAGCAGTTCAAAAGGAAGAGCTTGAAGCACCTTGAGAACCAGTGAGAGGTCCCATGGAGGGACCACTGGAGGCAAGAAATGAAGGACTCCCTGAAAGTGCGAACATCCGGCAGAAAAGTCAACTTGAATTGAAAGAGGACCGATTAAGCCGACACCTGCACCTTCAACGAAGAAACGCCATATATGCGAGAAAGGAGAAATGGTCTGGGTTTGAAACCTCTGGTCAAACACCAAGAGAAATAAGTATTTCAAACCCGATAATACATTTTAGCAGAAGAGGTTTTCCTAGCTTGAAGCATTGTATGAATGACCTTTGAGGAAAAGCCCTTATCTTTTAAGAATGACACCTCAAGACCCACCCCGTCAAAGCCAGATGACTCAGATTGGGGTGGAGGCCTGGTCCCTGAGATATGATATCTGGCCGTAGAGGAAGCCTCAGAGGATAGGCCACCGATAGGCTCTGTAGATCCGCATACCAGCCTCGACGAAACCCATCTGGGGCCACGAGAATCATGGTTCCTCCCTCTTTTTTGAATTTGCGAAGCAGATGAAGAAGATACTTGGAACGGGGGAAAAGGCATAGACCAGGGTAGGGAAGCCAATCCCGGGGCATTTTTTCAATCCCGGAATTCGGGATTGAAAAATGCCCAATCCCGGGATTCCCGGGATTGGCTTCCCTATAAAAAACATGCCTCGGCTGCCCCACATATGTACTTACTGCGTGGTGCGGCCGGAAGCCGGGTGGGTGGGCGAGCAGAGGAGATGGAGCCGGGTGGGAGGACGAGCTGTGTTGATGATTGGGAGCGGGCTGGTCTGCTGCTGGGCAGGTGGGCACCGGCGGTCTGGTCTGTGGCTGGGCGGGTGTTCGTGCCCGGGGTCAGTCACAGCTCACAGACAACATGGAGAAATCCTATGCGGCCTGCGCAGCGTGACCTCTGACGTCGGCACACTGCGCAGAGCCGCGCTGCCCGGGACAGGAGAAGCCGGGCAGCTGCTGAGCACCCGCTCAGACGCTGCCCGGCATTAGACTGCGCATGCGCAATCTAATCCCGAAATCCCGGGATTGGAAACTCCAATCCCGGGACTGAAATCCCGGCGTTTTGGGGGCCAAATCCCGGGATCCCGCCGATCCCGATCCCGGGATTGGCCACCCTAGACCAGGGGAAACGGCCATGGGGCTATGAGCGCATCCATGAGAAATGCCCCTGGATCGCTTGTCCTGGATCCATATCTTGTATGAGAAATATCGCTGTCAACTCCAGGTCACTGATCGGAAGTCGACTTCCGTGCAGTTCCCAGCGGCCTTGGAATGACCGAGAGTTGTAGACTGCCCCCCATCCTCTCAGGCTTGCATAGGTGGTAATTAAGGTTCAGGTCTGAATCCAAAATGGACGACCTTGTGACAGGTTGGTCTTTTTGCAACCACCATGTGAGAGAAAACTAAAATCCTGGGACAGAGTGATCCTCTGACTCCTGATGTGAGCATAGTCCCCTTTCTACTGGCACAGAACCTGCAGCAGGAGTGGAAGCAAATGAAATTGCGCATATTCCACCATGTCGTAGAAGACCACCATGTAGCCCAAGACCATCATGCAAGTGTGAATATATACCTTCCGAGGATGGAGAAGGGGCTTTATACATTTCTGCATGGAGAGGATCTTTTCCTCCGCAAGGAACACCCGCTGCACGAGAGAGTCTAGAATCGCTCCCAGGTGGAGCATTTCCTGTGAAGGAGTCAGAGAGGATTTTTTTCCAGTTTATCTTCCAACTGTAAGATAGAAGAGTAAAGCTGGGTACACATATATACAATTGTCGGGCCGTTCTTCCGTTCTGGGTTGGACAGCCGTTCAATTGTATATGTGTGTACGCTGTCCCGTACGAGCGATAAACGGCAAAAAACTGTCTTGTCCGTCCATACTCGGTCGGTCGATGGTTCTTTGCAGTTTAATTTTCATCCGACAGGACGGCCTCATATCGGAACAAAAGTGCAGTGTGTACGCACGTTCGATCGATATGCTGCCGTCCTTGCGACTATACTGACAAAGCTGGAACGCCCATGTGGGCGTTCCATAGCTACATGATCTCTCCTACAGATATAGTTACACTATAATAAGTACATTGCATTCAGAACGCACACATGAATAAATCATGTGTGGAGGTGACAGGGTTAATGTAGTTCACGGAGCCGCGGCTCCGCTGCTCATGATATATCAGGCTGTCACAACATAAAGGAATTTGAGAGGCACAAGCAGACCGACAATAGCCCTTAAAATGAAGGATAATACAAGGCACAGTTGCTAATATTTCAATATGCATTACATAATGTGACACACACGGAGCACCAAACTTCTATAAAGCCGGGTATGCGACTAGTCAGTTTGCGGTAGTCATCCTGCCAAACTGCTATAAAGCCGGGTATGCGAGTATAGTCAGTTTGCGGTAGTCACCCTGTAGTCGCATACCCGGCTTTATAGCAGTTTGGCAGGGTGACTACCGCAAACTGACTAGTCGCATACCCGGCTTTATAGAAATAATGAACTACAATAGTTACACTATAATAAGTACATAGATTCCATTCATGAAGTTGTAATGGCTGGACGAACATGCATATTAGATGTAAATGTGTAGCAGCAAATGATATCAGAAATAAAAAGGGGAGATTTATGAGGTGAATATACTGAACACAGTTTATTTAATCAATAATAGTGCAATGTTATAATGTTGTCAAAACAAGTCTAGATGGTAACAATTGGAAGCAACACATGTAACAATGTTAGATAAAAGGGTATGTGCACTTATAATGTCTGAAAATGGTGAAGAGCAGCCAGATGTGGTGTGGAGCCCCTGGCCAGGGGTCTGTTGGCCGGCTGATCGTAGGGGATGGACAGTAGTGGTGTGGGAGGAGTCAGGTGGGATACCTGAATTCCCACAAAGTTCTTTAAGGTACCTTGTCTTGTAAGCACAGTCCAATGGTAATGAATAGGTCCCCCGTCGCAAGGTCGGTCCCTCGACGCCGCTTCCAGTCAAGGCACTGGTGTCCGCGGGTATCTGTGATACTGATGCCGATGATGGCGGATGCACAGGTGTGAGGCTGGATGGCAGTGGCATTGGGTTCCCGTGCTGGTACCGCTGGAGAGGCGCTCTGGGTATCCCTGTGCAGCGTGGTGATGCCGGGGGGGTGAGTTGTCAGTGGGGAACAAGACCGTAGTGATGTGGTGCGGAGCCCCTGGCGGCGTGGACTACACAGGTCCCACCACCTAGGTCAACAGGCACCGCCATCCCCTGTCGCTGCACCACGGTCACTGGCAGGTGCTCCACGACTATGGGAACCGGGGCAGCGGCGCTCTCACTGTGACATGAAGTCTGAGGTGACTGTGTCCCGACTGTATGGGCGCCTCACAGTGTAAGCTGCCCGGGTACCGCTCTGCCTTCCCACCGCTTACAGCCTTCCATTGATGCCCGAGCTACCCTGCGTCTCCAGTACCCAGGCCACATCACCGCCACTGCCTGGAGCTGGGACCGGTCACTCACCGCATCCAACCCGGTCCCGGCTGGAACAACCCAGGAACAGCACCAGAAGAACAGTACCGGCTGGAGATCGCTGAGCCTTGAGGACAGAGGTGCACTGCGGCAAACAGGAATTTAGATTAAATAAATATATATCTTGCTAACTGGAGCCTGGACATATATATTTATATATGAGGGGATATAAATAACAGAGCTACCGCAGTTAATGTGAATTTTCCCGACAACGAAGCAGCTGCTGGGGGTTTATTGGGGGAACTTAATCTAAATTCCTGTTAATGTGGCTATTACAAAACAATATGCATTACATAATGTGACACACACGGAGCACCAAACTGCTATAAAGCCAGTTATGCGAGTATAGTCAGTTTGGGTACTGGAGACGCAGGGTAGCTCGGGCATCAATGGAAGGCTGTAAGCGGTGGGAAGGCAGAGCGGTACCCGGGCAGCTTACACTGTGAGGCGCCCATACAGTCGGGACACAGTCACCTCAGACTTTATGTCACAGTGAGAGCGCCGCTGCCCCGGTTCCCATAGTCGTGGAGCACCTGCCAGTGACCGTGGTGCAGCGACAGGGGATGGCGGTGCCTGTTGACCTAGGTGGTGGGACCTGTGTAGTCCACGCCGCCAGGGGCTCCGCACCACATCACTGCGGTCTTGTTCCCCACTGACAACTCACCCCCCCGGCATCACCACGCTGCACAGGGATACCCAGAGCGCCTCTCCAGCGGTACCAGCACGGGAACCCAATGCCACTGCCATCCAGCCTCACACCTGTGCATCCGCCATCATCGGCATCAGTATCACAGATACCCGCGGACACCAGTGCCTTGACTGGAAGCGGCGTCGAGGGACCGACCTTGCGACGGGGGACCTATTCATTACCATTGGACTGTGCTTACAAGACAAGGTACCTTAAAGAACTTTGTGGGAATTCAGGTATCCCACCTGACTCCTCCCACACCACTACTGTCCATCCCCTACGATCAGCCGGCCAACAGACCCCTGGCCAGGGGCTCCACACCACATCTGGCTGCTCTTCACCATTTTCAGACATTATATGTGCACATACCCTTTTATCTAACATTGTTACATGTGTTGCTTCCAATTGTTACCATCTAGACTTGTTTTGACAACATTATAACATTGCACTATTACTGATTAAATAAACTGTGATCAGTATATTCACCTCATAAATCTCCCCTTTTTATTTCTGATATCATTTGCTGCTACACATTTACATCTAATATGCATGTTCGTCCAGCCATTACAACTTCATGAATGGAATCTATGTACTTATTATAGTGTAACTATTGTAGTTCATTATTTCTATAAAGCTGGGTATGCGACTATTCAGTTTGCGGTAGTCATCCTGCCAAACTGCTATAAAGCCGGGTATGCGACTACAGGGTGACTACCGCAAACTGACTATACTCGCATACCCGGCTTTATAGCAGTTTGGCAGGATGACTACCGCAAACTGACTATACTCGCATACCCGGCTTTATAGAAGTTTGGCAGGGTGACTACCGCAAACTGACTATACTCGCATACCCGGCTTTATAGAAGTTTGGCAGGGTGACTACCGCAAACTGACTATACTCGCATACCCGGCTTTATAGAAGTTTGGTGCTCCGTGTGTGTCACATTATGTAATGCATATTGAAATATTAGCAACTGTGCCTTGTATTATCCTTAGCCATTTTAAGGGCTATTGTCTGTCTGCTTGTGCCTCTCAAATTTAATTGCGGGACCAGACCGGCATTTCTATACAGAAGTTTAGTAGACGCGTACCCCGTCACTTTTGTTTAGGTTCTGTACTCACGCCTCTTTGTTTTGGTATGCCCTTAACCCAGCCCATTATGATCATTTTGTTCATATATATCGTGTCAAAAGCCCAAATCGAGAGAGTGTGTACGGTGGTACAATCTTTTTCTTGCGACTGTTTGGACGGGAGTACATCGGACGTCGCAAGTAAAATTGTACAGGTGTGTACGCACGTGATCGGCTGTTGTTTGTGGACGGTCCGACGGGAGTACAGTCGGCCAAACGGTTAAAAGAGACATGGATTGTATATATGTGTACCCAGCTTAACTGTGAGCTGTACATGGTGTTGGAGCTGGTCTGGAGAACTGGCCAATAATAGCAGGGCATCTAGGTAAGGAACCATCCGGACCCCGTAGGAGGTGGGTGTGGTATAACACTGCCACTAAATTTGTGAACTCCCTGGGGACAGTGGACAGCCCAATGGGTAACACATGGAATTGAAAATGCTCACCAGCAGGGTGAACCTCAGGAAGCGTTGGTGGTCCTGTCCAATGGGGACATGCAGGTAAGCATCTTGGATGTCGAGCGATGCCATGAAGTTTCCTGGTTGCAGAGTCCATATGATCATACGAAGGTACTCCATACGGCACCCATAAATACACATTCAGTGGCTTAAGGTTCAGAATTGACCGATGTGAAACGTCCGGTATGTCGAACAGGAACAGGGTCATATAGAACCCTGAACTCTTTGATATTGTGGAACAGGAACAATGACGTTCGAGTCTGCTATGGAACGTACTGAGAAATGCAGCGCTTGTTGTTTCGCTGGATCCCTTGGGAGACCTGTGCGGGGGACGGATCCGGAGGCTTCCCAGACAAAAATGGTGCCTGCTCTTGCCTTGGCACCAAAGAAAAAATTGGTAACCCACGGTCAGAGGGTGGGGAATAGGGAGAGGGGGGAGGCAGGGAGCATACTGGTAACAAGATTGTAACCCTTTGGTGCCCACTCTGCTACCTCACCTCTCATACCCATCATGAACTCCAGTGCCCCTACTGGACGAAAAAAGAAATTCACATAACAAAAACATTGAGAAAATAATAAAAAATAACTGGCATATTTTGAAATTAGATCCAGTTCTGGGGGGAACATCTGCGATTTCCAGTTCCTCTGCATTCCTTGGTGGTTTAAAAGGTTTTTCCCCATGTGGGGGATGTAAGGTTTGCCCACTAACGATAAACAAAACATTAATTGGAAATCAAAACTCCATTCTTCATTTAGGTGCTAAAATGTCCCCACGGACTATTTTACGCAAGGAAAACAAAAAGACCACTCAAGATCAGATTACTTCAGATACACGGAACATTCGAAATAGGGTCAACCAACCATAGCGTTCCCAGTCATTTCCATACAGTACACAATGGTAAGGTAAATGGCCTGACCTCCGAAGGCATTGAACAGGTTTTAGTGAGTAAGAGAGGTGGTGATTAAGAAAAATAACTAATTAAAAGAGAAACTTACTGCATATTAATGTCGGACACAATGGTCCCAAGAGGACTCAATAATTTTTATTTTTTTATTTTAGAATCATAATAAGGAAATTTAAATCAAAAATATAAACACCATACCCCTATATCGGGCATGTCCAAACTGCGGCCCTCCAGCTGTTGTGAAACTACATATCCCAGCATGCCTTGCCATAGTTTTAGCATTCAGTAATAGTAAAACTGTGTTCAGGCATGATGAGACTTGTAGGGTGAGATTTAATAGGATGAGATATTCAGAAAGTGAGAGATTTGGGAAGAAATCTCCAGGTTTTTTTAAAGCGGCAATCATTTACACTGCAAAACCAGTTTGATTTTGAAGTGTAAATGATTGCCGCTTTTAAAAAAACCTGGAGATTTCTTCCAAAATCTCTCACTTTCTGAATATCTCATCCTATTAAATCTCACCCCATGTTTCACAATTACTGGAGGGTCGTAGTTGGACATGCCTGGCCTACATAGTCCTAACATATTGGACGGTTAGTAAATGATATAATGGTTATTAGCCAGTAATATATACATTATTGGTACTTGTGTAGTTTCACGGCGCCACCGCGCGCACAGTGAAGCTTTGAAACTTGGCAGCCTGCCAGACTCTGTGTTTACTATGCGCGTGCCGCTCAGTTTACGTGCCCCCGTTGTCAGCGGTGCGTAGGACTGCCTATTTCACTGTGGAACTACAAGTACCACAGTGACCTGTCAGCACTGGGCAGCGTGCGCTGCTGCTGCCCAGCGCTACGCTGATAACATAGCTTACATAAGGAAAGCAGCCACGCGCTGCGCTGAGAACAGCTAGAGCGGCACGCGCACAGTTAAACAGAGCGTCTGGCAGGCTGCCAAGTTTCAGACACAGACTGTGCCCGGTGGAGCCGTGAAACTACACAAGTACCATACATTGTTGGTACAGGCCAGCAATGTATATATTACTGGCACCACTGCTCACCAATATATATTGTGTTATGGTGGTTACATATACTTTGCTGGTGCAGGTGAATGGATTTCTCCCTACGTGCACGGCGGAAAATAAAATCGTAGCCGTGCATGTAGGTGGGATATAGCCCGGGTGGTGCAGCGTTTACCGGATCGCTGGGCTCCAACTATATGAGGCCCAGCGATCAGTTCTGAATCAGGCCCCAATGCACTGAATAAAATGGCCCCTGCTCCCACCCTTGGAATTCAAACCCCGCCCATTATGTAAATAGCCTTTTATTTGAAAGATTTTCAGCACAGCCTTCAACCTCCTGAACATCTCTCGCTCCTTGGTGAAAATAGCTCAGTGTGTACGCACTACACTGGGGACAGATATATCTATCAGATAGCTCAGTGTGTACACACTACACTGGTGACAGATATATCTATCAGATAGCTCAGTGTGTACGCACTACACTGGTGACAGATATATCTATCAGAGATAGCTCAGTGTGTACGCACTACACTGGTGGCAGATATATCTATCAGAGATAGCTCAGTGTGTACGCACTACACTGGTGGCAGATATATCTATCAGAGATAGCTCAGTGTGTACGCACTACACTGGTGACAGATATATCTATCAGAGATAGCTCAGTGTGTACGCACTACACTGGTGACAGATATATCTATCAGAGATAGCTCAGTGTGTACGCACTACACTGGTGACAGATATATCTATCAGAGATAGCTCAGTGTGTACGCACTACACTGGTGACAGATATATCTATCAGAGATAGCTCAGTGTGTACGCACCACACTGGTGACAGATATATCTATCAGAGATAGCTCAGTGTGTACGCACTACTTTGGTGACAGATATATCTATCAGAGATAGCTCAGTGTGTACGCACTACACTGGTGACAGGTATATCTGTCAGAGATAGCTCAGTGTGTAAGCACTACACTGGTGACAGATATATCTATCAGAGATGGCTCAGTGTGTACGCACTACACTGGGGACAGATATATCTAGCAGAGATAGCTCAGTGTGTACGCACTACACTGGGGACAGATATATCTATCAGAGATAGCTCAGTGTGTACGCACTACACTTATGACAGATATATCTATCAGAGATAGCTCAGTGTGTACGCACTACACTGGGGACAGATATATCTATCAGAGATAGCTCAGTGTGTACGCACTACACTGGTGACAGATATATCTATCAAAGATAGCTCAGTGTGTACGCACTACACTGGTGGCAGATATATCTATCAGAGATAGCTCAGTGTGTACGCACTACACTGGTGACAGATATATCTGTCAGAGATAGCTCAGTGTGTACGCACTACACTGGTGACAGGTATATCTATTGGAGATAGCTCAGCGTGTATGCACTACACAGGCGACAGATATATCTATCAGAGATAGGTCAGTGTGTACGCACTACACTGGTGACAGATATATCTATCAGAGATAGCTCAGTGTGTACGTACTACACTGGTGAGATATATCTATCAGAGATAGCTCAGTGTGTACGCACTACACTGGGGAAAGATATATCTATCAGAGATAGCTTAGTGTGTACGCACAACACTGGTGACAGATATATCTGTCAGAGATGGCTCAGTGTGTACGGACTACACTGGTGACAGATATATCTATCAGAGATTTTGGCAAAGTCTTTTGAAATGAAAATATCCTAGTGTGTACCGGCCTTTAGTGCTAAAAATGTAAAAAGTTTTTATTTATTTTTTTGGTACAATTTTCAGTTTTCACTGATTTTTTATCCTGTAGGTCAGGCATTCCCAACCACGGTCCTCAAGGCACACCAACAGTGCAGGTTTTAGTGATATCCAGGCTTCAGCACAGATGGTTTAATCAGAATCACTCAGGTACTAATTAAGTCACCTGTGCTCAAGCCTGGATATCTACAAAGCCTGCACTGTTGGTGTTACTTGAGGACCGTGGTTGGGAATGCCTGCTGTAGGTGCTAAAATTACTAGTATTAAACTGTATATTGCGGAACCTGCTGCTTCTCTTCTTACGTATGCACAAAGGTGCTGGTTATATGTCTATGGGCGGGATGTACTAAAGGGAAAATGCGGTAAAACCCCCGTTTTACCGCATTTTCCTATGTATCATCACCGGTTCGCCCAGTTTTCGCTGGCCAGGGTATCGCCACCCGGAGGGTGGCGATACCCTATAGAAGCCTATGGGCTTCTTTCGCCGCCTGCCGTCCGCGCGCTGCCCCCCCCCCCCCCCTCCCGTCCTCCTTTAACCTCCTCCTCCCCCTGGTGTCACAGCCGGGAGGACATCCGGCTTCAGGGGAGAGGAGGAGACGCAGGGGGACGCTGTCAGCCGCCGGAGACCCCCGCAGCCCACATCACAGGTATCGCGGGGGTCTCCGTTACCGCAACCCGATGCTGGCCGCATATGTTAGTACATATGCGGTAGCTGCCGTGCGAAGGGCGGCGATGTATGTTGATACATCCCGCCCTATGTCAGTCTAATGGAGGTCATTCTGGTTGACCCGCATGCAGCCGTACACACTGGGCGACATTCAGCTGAAAATTGGCCAGTGTGTGTGGGCCTTAATAGTGATACATTTTACAGTAAATGTGGCCAAGAATCCTCTGTGCCTCCCTTGTAATGTGTATGTACGTGATGACTTTCACAGCGGGTTTAGGGTGTGATGTACTAAGGGAAAAATGCAGTAAAATCCCTGTTTTCGGGGAGTTTACCGCATTTTCAAATACACTAAGACCCGGCCGTCTCGTTTTCGCCACCCAGGGTATTTCCACCTTTGGATGGCGATAGCCTATGGGCTTCTTATCGCCGGGCGCCGCAATGTGCCGCCTCCGACGCAGATGCCAACCCCCACCCCTGCCATACCTTCCTCCAGGAAGCCTGGATATGGAAGGTAAACTCTTCCTCACCCTAGCAACACAGCTGGGGGGCCTATTTTAGTACATCCCATCCTCATTCACACATGTGCCTCCCGGACCCGCTGCCACCCGCCATGTTTCTCAGACCCGCTGCCACCCGACCTGCTCCTCGGACCCGCTGCCACCCGCCCTGCTCCTCGGACCTGCTGCCACCTGGACCTGCTGCCACCCGCTCAGCATTTGCAGTCCAGACCCGCTACCGCACACCCTGCCGCCCACTCAGCAGCTCCCCTCTTCCCACATAGGATCTATCGGATCCAATACAAAAGCACCGGTGATGTGCCGCTGATGTGTCCCAAATCGGACCAAATTGCATTAGTGTATGGGGGCCTTTACACCAGTCTCACTGCATTTATGAAGACAAGTAGAGGCAGTGGGTGACGTATCTTATGATGGAAAGCAACAGAAGAGAGGTGACGGGGAGAGATAGTGGGCCAGATGCACTAAGCTTCTAAAGCGACCACCAGCCAATCAGCTCCTACATGACAGTTTTCAAACCCAGCCTGTGACATGGCAGTTAGGAGCTGATTGGCTAGCTGTTTATCACTCTCCATTTGATCACTTTTGAAGCTTAGTGCACCTGGCCCAGTGGGAGAGGTATTGGGTGAGGGGAATGGGTGATGAGAGAGGCAGATGATAACAGATACATAAAATATGACATTGGATAAGAACCACTTGGCCGCTCCCATTTACATATTCAATTCTTGTCAGGAGCCAACTGACATAACCTTCAACTATATTTTTGGACTGTGGGAGGACACTAGTGAGCTCAGCGAAAACCCATGGGGAGAACATACAAACTCCACACATTTAGGGCTGTGGTGAGAACTGGACCCAAATGCTGTGCTCCCTGACGCAGCACATCTCACTATTGACGCATCTGTACTCCCTGACGCAGCACATCTCACTATTGACGCATCTGTACTCCCTGACGCAGCACATCTCACTATTGACGCATCTGTACTCCCTGACGCAGCACATCTCACTATTGACGCATCTGTACTCCCTGACGCAGCACATCTCACTATTGACGCATCTGTACTCCCTGACGCAGCACATCTCACTATTGACGCATCTGTACTCCCTGACGCAGCACATCTCACTAATGACGCATCTGTACTCCCTGACGCAGCACATCTCACTATTGACGCATCTGTACTCCCTGACGCAGCACATCTCACTAATGACGCATCTGTACTCCCTGTCGCAGCACATCTCACTATTGACGCATCTGTACTCCCTGTCGCAGCACATCTCACTATTGACGCATCTGTACTCCCTGACGCAGCACATCTCACTAATGACGCATCTGTACTCCCTGTCGCAGCACATCTCACTAATGACGCATCTGTACTCCCTGACGCAGCACATCTCACTATTGATGCATCTGTACTCCCTGTCGCAGCACATCTCACTATTGACGCATCTGTACTCCCTGTCGCAGCACATCTCACTATTGACGCTCCGTGAGCATGTAACCCAAAACAAAGGAAAGCAGTGAATATTGAATACACATACACACACACACAAACATACATACATACATACATACCACACGTACATGCACATACAGCGTAAACGCTCTAATAAATACCCTATGATGGGGGACATAGCTTTGGAAATGGAGCTGGATTCCCATAGTTACAGTATAACCGCACAAGTCTCATCCTAATGTGTTTTACTAAGAAGTTCTGTAATTGCAGAATGACTCCGACCTTCACACATAGGACAGCAGGGATGTGCAGTCAGGGGAGGCAGGGGAGGCAGAGCCTCCCCTGTCATTAATGATTAACCATAATTAAAATAATACAAAGTGAATACTTATGACACATATTATGTGTCATAAGTATATGCTGTATATTATAATCATTTTTACCCCTTTAAAAAAAAATATATATATATTGGTCTAGGAGGCACCAAGTGCGGTGCCTCCCGCTAACAATGATAAATGTCTAGACTCAGGGGGCGGGCAGTGGGTGAAGCCGAGCACTGGGCTGTAAAAGCCCATTCAAAAAAGCTGTAGAAACGGCACCTGTGGCAGTGCCTCAGTGACGGGGACGTGCTTTTCTGCCTATATGAAAGTACGCCTCTGTCACTGAGGTAGATGTGATTGGGCAGGCACATCTGCCTCTGTGACAGGGACGTGCTTTCATAACGGAGAAAGCACGTCCCTGAAGTCTGTCACCGAGGCACTTCCAGTGGAGTATCTACAGGCTGGCATCCAAGGCTGCTCAACTGCCTTTGGATGACTGCTCCTCACCGCCTGCGCCGCCCGCTCCTTGTCACCACCGCCGGCTCAAGCGACTCTGACTGTGTGGATTGCAGCCAGTGGGGGCTGGCAGCAGGGAAGTTGGGTGGCTTACCTAACGACCCCGATGGGTGCCAGACGCCGGCTAGGCGCCTGCAGCAATACATATTGCACTAACCCAGCGTCACTAGTCCTGGCTGGGCTCCCATTAATTTTATTATCACCCGTCTGGCTCCGCCTTCTGCCCTTTAGGGAGAGAGCAGAGCAGCCACATCATGCGGAGTGCTGAAGACTAAAAGTAGAAGGTGCGTGGTATATGGGGTAAGGTGAAAGTTACTGTATATTGTACAAAAGGGGCACAGCGGTGGAGGGGTTACAGGTATATATTATATAAATTAGTGTGTGGGCGAGTGATAGGTATACAGTATTTGAGATGTTTTTTGGGGGGATAGGTATCTAGGATACAAGGGGTGTGTAGGGTTGATATAAATGTAGTATAAACTTAATGGAGGGGTCATATATACTGTATGTTGTGTTGGGTGAAATATATGTAGTATTTAAGTATACAGTATGTAGTATGTAGTATTTGTTAGGGGTGATTGTTATGTATTATATAAGGGGCTGTAGCCCACAGAGGTGGCATTCTGGTTGCCCAGAAACCCTCTCACAGCCACGAGGCTGAAGTTGGCTTCTTATTCGAGCTCCAGCTTCTTATTCGAGCTCCAGCTTCTTATTCAGAACAATCACTTTTACAAGGGTTAATGAATCATGGACCAAAAATGTGACTGCAGAAATCAACACAGGGGGGTTGCCTACATATGACCCACTTGCAATTTCTTTTGACCAACAATGATTTGGGCAGAAAATGGGCACAAAAATGGGCATGGGTCCCAGATATCATTTTGAATAAGTAGCTGGTGTCCTGCAAGGGTTAAACAGCGTTGGTCAAAAAATATTACACTGGAAACCCACACAGGGGGGTCACTTACATATGACCCACTTGCCATTTCTTTTGACCAACAAGGATTTGGGCATAAATAGGGCAGTAAAGTGGGCATGGGTCCCAGAATCATCATTTTGAATAAGTAGCTGGTGTCCTGCAAGGGTTAAACAGCGTTGGTCAAAAAATGTTACACTTGGAATCCACACAGGGGGGTCACTTACATATGACCCACTTGCCATTTCTTTTGACCAACAAGGATTTGGGCAGAAATAGGGCAGTAAAGTGGGCATGGGTCCCAGATTTCATCATTTTGAATAAGTAGCTGGTGTCCTGCAAGGGTTAAACAGCGTTGGTCAAAAAATATTACACTGGAAACCCGCACAGGGGGGTCACTTACATATGACCCACTTGCCATTTCTTTTGACCAACAAGGATTTGGGCAGAAATAGGGCAGTAAAGTGGGCATGGGTCCCAGAATCATTATTTTGAATAAGTAGCTGGTGTCCTGCAAGGGTTAAACAGCGTTGGTCAAAAAATATTACACTGGAAACCCGCAGAGGGGGGTCACTTACATATGACCCACTTGCCATTTCTTTTGACCAACAAGGATTTGGGCAGAAATAGGGCAGTAAAGTGGGCATGGGTCCCAGAATCATTATTTTGAATAAGTAGCTGGTGTCCTGCAAGGGTTAAACAGCGTTGGTCAAAAAATATTACACTGGAAACCCACACAGGGGGGTCACTTACATATGACCCACTTGCCATTTCTTTTGACCAACAAGGATTTGGGCAGTAATAGGGCAGTAAAGTGGGCATGGGTCACAGAATCATTATTTTGAATAAGTAGCTGGTGTCCTGCAAGGGTTAAACAGCGTTGGTCAAAAAATATTACACTGGAAACCCGCAGAGGGGGGTCACTTACATATGACCCACTTGCCATTTCTTTTGACCAACAAGGATTTGGGCAGAAATAGGGCAGTAAAGTGGGCATGGGTCCCAGAATCATTATTTTGAATAAGTAGCTGGTGTCCTGCAAGGGTTAAACAGCGTTGGTCAAAAAATATTACACTGGAAACCCGCAGAGGGGGGTCACTTACATATGACCCACTTGCCATTTCTTTTGACCAACAAGGATTTGGGCAGAAAATGGGCACAAAAATGGGCATGGGTCCCAGATATCATTTTGAATAAGTAGCTGGTGTCCTGCAAGGGTTAAACAGCGTTGGTCAAAAAATATTACACTGGAAACCCACACAGGGGGGTCACTTACATATGACCCACTTGCCATTTCTTTTGACCAACAAGGATTTGGGCAGAAATAGGGCAGTAAAGTGGGCATGGGTCCCAGAATCATCATTTTGAATAAGTAGCTGGTGTCCTGCAAGGGTTAAACAGCGTTGGTCAAAACATATTACACTGGAAACCCACACAGGGGGGTCACTTACATATGACCCACTTGCCATTTCTTTTGACCAACAAGGATTTGGGCAGAAATAGGGCAGTAAAGTGGGCATGGGTCCCAGAATCATCATTTTGAATAAGTAGCTGGTGTCCTGCAAGGGTTAAACAGCGTTGGTCAAAAAATCTTACACTGGA
Source organism: Crinia signifera (assembly GCF_055691185.1). Taxonomy (NCBI): domain Eukaryota; kingdom Metazoa; phylum Chordata; class Amphibia; order Anura; family Myobatrachidae; genus Crinia; species Crinia signifera. The sequence continues at coordinate 7,510,612 of NC_139218.1, forward strand.
AACCCGCACAGGGGGGTCACTTACATATGACCCACTTGCCATTTCTTTTGACCAACAAGGATTTGGGCAGAAATAGGGCAGTAAAGTGGGCATGGGTCCCAGAATCATTATTTTGAATAAGTAGCTGGTGTCCTGCAAGGGTTAAACAGCGTTGGTCAAAAAATATTACACTGGAAACCCACACAGGGGGGTCACTTACATATGACCCACTTGCCATTTCTTTTGACCAACAAGGATTTGGGCAGTAATAGGGCAGTAAAGTGGGCATGGGTCCCAGATATCATTTTGAATAAGTAGCTGGTGTCCTGCAAGGGCTAAACAGCGTTGGTCAAAAAATATTACACTGGAAACCCACACAGGGCGGTCACTTACATATGACCCACTTGCCATTTCTTTTGACCAACAAGGATTTGGGCAGTAATAGGGCAGTAAAGTGGGCATGGGTCACAGATGTCATTATTTTGAATAAGTAGCTGGTGTCCTGCAAGGGTTAAACAGCGTTGGTCAAAACATATTACACTTGGAATCCACACAGGGGGGTCACTTACATATGACCCACTTGCCATTTCTTTTGACCAACAAGGATTTGGGCAGAAAATGGGCACAAAAATGGGCATGGGTCCCAGATATCATTTTGAATAAGTAGCTGGTGTCCTGTAAGGGTTAAACAGCGTTGGTCAAAAAATATTACACTGGAAACCCACACAGGGGGGTCACTTACATATGACCCACTTGCCATTTCTTTTGACCAACAAGGATTTGGGCAGAAATAGGGCAGTAAAGTGGGCATGGGTCCCAGAATCATCATTTTGAATAAGAAGCTGGTGTCCTGCAAGGGTTAAACAGCGTTGGTCAAAACATATTACACTGGAAACCCACACAGGGGGGTCACTTACATATGACCCACTTGCCATTTCTTTTGACCAACAAGGATTTGGGCAGAAATAGGGCAGTAAAGTGGGCATGGGTCCCAGAATCATCATTTTGAATAAGTAGCTGGTGTCCTGCAAGGGTTAAACAGCGTTGGTCAAAAAATCTTACACTGGAAACCCGCACAGGGGGGTCACTTACATATGACCCACTTGACATTTCTTTTGACCAACAAGGATTTGGGCAGAAATAGGGCAGTAAAGTGGGCATGGTTCACAGAATCATCATTTTGAATAAGTAGCTGGTGTCCTGCAAGGGTTAAACAGCGTTGGTCAAAAAATGTTACACTGGAAACCCGCACAGGGGGGTCACTTACATATGACCCACTTGACATTTCTTTTGACCAACAAGGATTTGGGCAGAAATAGGGCAGTAAAGTGGGCATGGGTCCCAGATTTCATCATTTTGAATAAGTAGCTGGTGTCCTGCAAGGGTTAAACAGCGTTGGTCAAAAAATATTACACTGGAAACCCGCACAGGGGGGTCACTTACATATGACCCACTTGCCATTTCTTTTGACCAAAAAGAATTTGGGCAGAAATAGGGCAGTAAAGTGGGCATGGGCCCCAGAATCATTATTTTGAATAAGTAGCTGGTGTCCTGCAAGGGTTAAACAGCGTTGGTCAAAAAATATTACACTGGAAACCCGCAGAGGGGGGTCACTTACATATGACCCACTTGCCATTTCTTTTGACCAACAAGGATTTGGGCAGAAATAGGGCAGTAAAGTGGGCATGGGCCCCAGAATCATTATTTTGAATAAGTAGCTGGTGTCCTGCAAGGGTTAAACAGCGTTGGTCAAAAAATATTACACTGGAAACCCGCAGAGGGGGGTCACTTACATATGACCCACTTGCCATTTCTTTTGACCAACAAGGATTTGGGCAGTAATAGGGCAGTAAAGTGGGCATGGGTCACAGATGTCATTATTTTGAATAAGTAGCTGGTGTCCTGCAAGGGTTAAACAGCGTTGGTCAAAACATATTACACTTGGAATCCACACAGGGGGGTCACTTACATATGACCCACTTGCCATTTCTTTTGACCAACAAGGATTTGGGCAGAAAATGGGCACAAAAATGGGCATGGGTCCCAGATATCATTTTGAATAAGTAGCTGGTGTCCTGCAAGGGTTAAACAGCGTTGGTCAAAAAATATTACACTGGAAACCCACACAGGGGGGTCACTTACATATGACCCACTTGCCATTTCTTTTGACCAACAAGGATTTGGGCAGAAATAGGGCAGTAAAGTGGGCATGGGTCCCAGAATCATCATTTTGAATAAGTAGCTGGTGTCCTGCAAGGGTTAAACAGCGTTGGTCAAAACATATTACACTGGAAACCCACACAGGGGGGTCACTTACATATGACCCACTTGCCATTTCTTTTGACCAACAAGGATTTGGGCAGAAATAGGGCAGTAAAGTGGGCATGGGTCCCAGAATCATCATTTTGAATAAGTAGCTGGTGTCCTGCAAGGGTTAAACAGCGTTGGTCAAAAAATCTTACACTGGAAACCCGCACAGGGGGGTCACTTACATATGACCCACTTGACATTTCTTTTGACCAACAAGGATTTGGGCAGAAATAGGGCAGTAAAGTGGGCATGGGTCACAGAATCATCATTTTGAATAAGTAGCTGGTGTCCTGCAAGGGTTAAACAGCGTTGGTCAAAAAATGTTACACTGGAAACCCGCACAGGGGGGTCACTTACATATGACCCACTTGACGTTTCTTTTGACCAACAAGGATTTGGGCAGAAATAGGGCAGTAAAGTGGGCATGGGTCCCAGATTTCATCATTTTGAATAAGTAGCTGGTGTCCTGCAAGGGTTAAGCAGCGTTGGTCAAAAAATGTTACACTTGGAATCCACACAGGGGGGTCACTTTCATATGACCCACTTGCCATTTCTTTTGACCAACAAGGATTTGGGCAGAAATAGGGCAGTAAAGTGGGCATGGGTCCCAGATTTCATCATTTTGAATAAGTAGCTGGTGTCCTGCAAGGGTTAAACAGCGTTGGTCAAAAAATATTACACTGGAAACCCGCACAGGGGGGTCACTTACATATGACCCACTTGCCATTTCTTTTGACCAACAAGGATTTGGGCAGTAATAGGGCAGTAAAGTGGGCATGGGTCACAGATGTCATTATTTTGAATAAGTAGCTGGTGTCCTGCAAGGGTTAAACAGCGTTGGTCAAAACATATTACACTTGGAATCCACAAAGGGGGGTCACTTACATATGACGCACTTGCCATTTCTTTTGACCAACAAGGATTTGGGCAGAAATAGGGCAGTAAAGTGGGCATGGGTCCCAGAATCATCATTTTGAATAAGTAGCTGGTGTCCTGCAAGGGCTAAACAGCGTTGGTCAAAAAATATTACACTGGAAACCCACACAGGGGGGTCACTTACATATGACCCACTTGCCATTTCTTTTGACCAACAAGGATTTGGGCAGTAATAGGGCAGTAAAGTGGGCATGGGTCACAGATGTCATTATTTTGAATAAGTAGCTGGTGTCCTGCAAGGGTTAAACAGCGTTGGTCAAAAAATATTACACTGGAAACCCGCACAGGGGGGTCACTTACATATGACCCACTTGCCATTTCTTTTGACCAACAAGAATTTGGGCAGAAATAGGGCAGTAAAGTGGGCATGGGTCCCAGAATCATTATTTTGAATAAGTAGCTGGTGTCCTGCAAGGGTTAAACAGCGTTGGTCAAAAAATATTACACTGGAAACCCGCAGAGGGGGGTCACTTACATATGACCCACTTGCCATTTCTTTTGACCAACAAGGATTTGGGCAGAAATAGGGCAGTAAAGTGGGCATGGGTCCCAGAATCATTATTTTGAATAAGTAGCTGGTGTCCTGCAAGGGTTAAACAGCGTTGGTCAAAAAATGTTACACTTGGAATCCACACAGGGGGGTCAGATACATATGACCCACTTGCCATTTCTTTTGACCAACAAGGATTTGGGCAGTAATAGGGCAGTAAAGTGGGCATGGGTCACAGATGTCATTATTTTGAATAAGTAGCTGGTGTCCTGCAAGGGTTAAACAGCGTTGGTCAAAACATATTACACTTGGAATCCACACAGGGGGGTCACTTACATATGACCCACTTGCCATTTCTTTTGACCAACAAGGATTTGGGCAGAAAATGGGCACAAAAATGGGCATGGGTCCCAGATATCATTTTGAATAAGTAGCTGGTGTCCTGCAAGGGCTAAACAGCGTTGGTCAAAAAATATTACACTGGAAACCCACACAGGGCGGTCACTTACATATGACCCACTTGCCATTTCTTTTGACCAACAAGGATTTGGGCAGTAATAGGGCAGTAAAGTGGGCATGGGTCACAGATGTCATTATTTTGAATAAGTAGCTGGTGTCCTGCAAGGGTTAAACAGCGTTGGTCAAAACATATTACACTTGGAATCCACACAGGGGGGTCACTTACATATGACCCACTTGCCATTTCTTTTGACCAACAAGGATTTGGGCAGAAAATGGGCACAAAAATGGGCATGGGTCCCAGATATCATTTTGAATAAGTAGCTGGTGTCCTGCAAGGGTTAAACAGCGTTGGTCAAAAAATATTACACTGGAAACCCACACAGGGGGGTCACTTACATATGACCCACTTGCCATTTCTTTTGACCAACAAGGATTTGGGCAGAAATAGGGCAGTAAAGTGGGCATGGGTCCCAGAATCATCATTTTGAATAAGTAGCTGGTGTCCTGCAAGGGTTAAACAGCGTTGGTCAAAACATATTACACTGGAAACCCACACAGGGGGGTCACTTACATATGACCCACTTGCCATTTCTTTTGACCAACAAGGATTTGGGCAGAAATAGGGCAGTAAAGTGGGCATGGGTCCCAGAATCATCATTTTGAATAAGTAGCTGGTGTCCTGCAAGGGTTAAACAGCGTTGGTCAAAACATATTACACTGGAAACCCACACAGGGGGGTCACTTACATATGACCCACTTGCCATTTCTTTTGACCAACAAGGATTTGGGCAGAAATAGGGCAGTAAAGTGGGCATGGGTCCCAGAATCATCATTTTGAATAAGTAGCTGGTGTCCTGCAAGGGTTAAACAGCGTTGGTCAAAAAATCTTACACTGGAAACCCGCACAGGGGGGTCACTTACATATGACCCACTTGACATTTCTTTTGACCAACAAGGATTTGGGCAGAAATAGGGCAGTAAAGTGGGCATGGGTCACAGAATCATCATTTTGAATAAGTAGCTGGTGTCCTGCAAGGGTTAAACAGCGTTGGTCAAAAAATGTTACACTGGAAACCCGCACAGGGGGGTCACTTACATATGACCCACTTGACATTTCTTTTGACCAACAAGGATTTGGGCAGAAATAGGGCAGTAAAGTGGGCATGGGTCCCAGATTTCATCATTTTGAATAAGTAGCTGGTGTCCTGCAAGGGTTAAGCAGCGTTGGTCAAAAAATGTTACACTTGGAATCCACACAGGGGGGTCACTTACATATGACCCACTTGCCATTTCTTTTGACCAACAAGGATTTGGGCAGAAATAGGGCAGTAAAGTGGGCATGGGTCCCAGATTTCATCATTTTGAATAAGTAGCTGGTGTCCTGCAAGGGTTAAACAGCGTTGGTCAAAAAATATTACACTGGAAACCCGCACAGGGGGGTCACTTACATATGACCCACTTGCCATTTCTTTTGACCAACAAGGATTTGGGCAGTAATAGGGCAGTAAAGTGGGCATGGGTCACAGATGTCATTATTTTGAATAAGTAGCTGGTGTCCTGCAAGGGTTAAACAGCGTTGGTCAAAACATATTACACTTGGAATCCACAAAGGGGGGTCACTTACATATGACCCACTTGCCATTTCTTTTGACCAACAAGGATTTGGGCAGAAAATGGGCACAAAAATGGGCATGGGTCCCAGATATCATTTTGAATAAGTAGCTGGTGTCCTGCAAGGGCTAAACAGCGTTGGTCAAAAAATATTACACTGGAAACCCACACAGGGGGGTCACTTACATATGACCCACTTGCCATTTCTTTTGACCAACAAGGATTTGGGCAGTAATAGGGCAGTAAAGTGGGCATGGGTCACAGATGTCATTATTTTGAATAAGTAGCTGGTGTCCTGCAAGGGTTAAACAGCGTTGGTCAAAACATATTACACTTGGAATCCACACAGGGGGGTCACTTACATATGACCCACTTGCCATTTCTTTTGACCAACAAGGATTTGGGCAGAAAATGGGCACAAAAATGGGCATGGGTCCCAGATATCATTTTGAATAAGTAGCTGGTGTCCTGCAAGGGTTAAACAGCGTTGGTCAAAAAATATTACACTGAAAACCCACACAGGGGGGTCACTTACATATGACCCACTTGCCATTTCTTTTGACCAACAAGGATTTGGGCAGAAATAGGGCAGTAAAGTGGGCATGGGTCCCAGAATCATCATTTTGAATAAGTAGCTGGTGTCCTGCAAGGGTTAAACAGCGTTGGTCAAAACATATTACACTGGAAACCCACACAGGGGGGTCACTTACATATGACCCACTTGCCATTTCTTTTGACCAACAAGGATTTGGGCAGAAATAGGGCAGTAAAGTGGGCATGGGTCCCAGAATCATCATTTTGAATAAGTAGCTGGTGTCCTGCAAGGGTTAAACAGTGTTGGTCAAAACATATTACACTTGGAATCCACAAAGGGGGGTCACTTACATATGACCCACTTGCCATTTCTTTTGACCAACAAGGATTTGGGCAGAAAATGGGCACAAAAATGGGCATGGGTCCCAGATATCATTTTGAATAAGTAGCTGGTGTCCTGCAAGGGCTAAACAGCGTTGGTCAAAAAATATTACACTGGAAACCCACACAGGGGGGTCACTTACATATGACCCACTTGCCATTTCTTTTGACCAACAAGGATTTGGGCAGTAATAGGGCAGTAAAGTGGGCATGGGTCACAGATGTCATTATTTTGAATAAGTAGCTGGTGTCCTGCAAGGGTTAAACAGCGTTGGTCAAAACATATTACACTTGGAATCCACACAGGGGGGTCACTTACATATGACCCACTTGCCATTTCTTTTGACCAACAAGGATTTGGGCAGAAAATGGGCACAAAAATGGGCATGGGTCCCAGATATCATTTTGAATAAGTAGCTGGTGTCCTGCAAGGGTTAAACAGCGTTGGTCAAAAAATATTACACTGAAAACCCACACAGGGGGGTCACTTACATATGACCCACTTGCCATTTCTTTTGACCAACAAGGATTTGGGCAGAAATAGGGCAGTAAAGTGGGCATGGGTCCCAGAATCATCATTTTGAATAAGTAGCTGGTGTCCTGCAAGGGTTAAACAGCGTTGGTCAAAACATATTACACTGGAAACCCACACAGGGGGGTCACTTACATATGACCCACTTGCCATTTCTTTTGACCAACAAGGATTTGGGCAGAAATAGGGCAGTAAAGTGGGCATGGGTCCCAGAATCATCATTTTGAATAAGTAGCTGGTGTCCTGCAAGGGTTAAACAGCGTTGGTCAAAAAATCTTACACTGGAAACCCGCACAGGGGGGTCACTTACATATGACCCACTTGACATTTCTTTTGACCAACAAGGATTTGGGCAGAAATAGGGCAGTAAAGTGGGCATGGGTCCCAGATTTCATCATTTTGAATAAGTAGCTGGTGTCCTGCAAGGGTTAAGCAGCGTCGGTCAAAAAATGTTACACTTGGAATCCACACAGGGGGGTCACTTACATATGACCCACTTGCCATTTCTTTTGACCAACAAGGATTTGGGCAGAAATAGGGCAGTAAAGTGGGCATGGGTCCCAGATTTCATCATTTTGAATAAGTAGCTGGTGTCCTGCAAGGGTTAAACAGCGTTGGTCAAAAAATATTACACTGGAAACCCGCACAGGGGGGTCACTTACATATGACCCACTTGCCATTTCTTTTGACCAACAAGGATTTGGGCAGAAATAGGGCAGTAAAGTGGGCATGGGTCCCAGAATCATTATTTTGAATAAGTAGCTGGTGTCCTGCAAGGGTTAAACAGCGTTGGTCAAAAAATATTACACTGGAAACCCGCAGAGGGGGGTCACTTACATATGACCCACTTGCCATTTCTTTTGACCAACAAGGATTTGGGCAGAAATAGGGCAGTAAAGTGGGCATGGGTCCCAGAATCATTATTTTGAATAAGTAGCTGGTGTCCTGCAAGGGTTAAACAGCGTTGGTCAAAAAATATTACACTGGAAACCCACACAGGGGGGTCACTTACATATGACCCACTTGCCATTTCTTTTGACCAACAAGGATTTGGGCAGTAATAGGGCAGTAAAGTGGGCATGGGTCACAGATGTCATTATTTTGAATAAGTAGCTGGTGTCCTGCAAGGGTTAAACAGTGTTGGTCAAAACATATTACACTTGGAATCCACACAGGGGGGTTGCCTACATATGACCCACTTGCAATTTCTTTTGACCAACAATGATTTGGGCAGAAAATGGGCACAAAAATGGGCATGGGTCCCAGATATCATTTTGAATAAGTAGCTGGTGTTCTGCAAGGGTTAAACAGCGTTGGTCAACAAATATTACACTGGAAACCCGCACAGGGGGGTCACTTACATATGACCCACTTGCCATTTCTTTTGACCAACAAGGATTTGGGCAGTAATAGGGCAGTAAAGTGGGCATGGGTCATAGATGTCATTATTTTGAATAAGTAGCTGGTGTCCTGCAAGGGTTAAACAGTGTTGGTCAAAACAAATTACACTTGAAACCCACACAGGGGGGTTGCCTACATATGACCCACTTGCAATTTCTTTTGACCAACAATGATTTGGGCAGAAAATGGGCACAAAAATGGGCATGGGTCCCAGATATCATTTTGAATAAGTAGCTGGTGTTCTGCAAGGGTTAAACAGCGTTGGTCAACAAATATTACACTGGAAACCCGCACAGGGGGGTCACTTACATATGACCCACTTGCCATTTCTTTTGACCAACAAGGATTTGGGCAGAAATAGGGCAGTAAAGTGGGCATTGGTCCCAGAATCATTATTTTGAATAAGTAGCTGGTGTCCTGCAAGGGTTAAACAGCGTTGGTCAACAAATATTACACTGGAAACCCGCACAGGGGGGTCACTTACATATGACCCACTTGCCATTTCTTTTGACCAACAAGGATTTGGGCAGAAATAGGGCACTAAAGTGGGCATGGGTCCCAGAATCATCATTTTGAATAAGTAGCTGGTGTTCTGCAAGGGTTAAACAGCGTTGGTCAACAAATATTACACTGGAAACCCGCACAGGGGGGTCACTTACATATGACCCACTTGCCATTTCTTTTGACTAACAAGGATTTTGGCAGAAATAGGGCACTAAAGTGGGCATGGGTCCCAGAATCATCATTTTAAATAAGTAGCTGGTGTTCTGCAAGGGTTGAACAGCGTTGGCCAACAAATATTACACTGGAAACCCGCACAGGGGGATCACTTACATATGACCCACTTGCCATTTCTTTTGACTAACAAGGTTTTGGGCAGAAATAGGGCAGTAAAGTGGGCATGGGTCACAGATGTCATTATTTTGAATAAGAAGCTGGTGTCCTGCAAGGGTTAAACAGTGTTGGTCAAAACATTTTACACTTGAAACCCACACAGGGGGGTTGCCTACATATGACCCACTTGCAATTTATTTTGACCAACAATGATTTGAGCAGAAAATGGGCACAAAAATGGGCATGGGTCCCAGAATCATCATTTTAAATAAGTAGCTGGTGTTCTGCAAGGGTTAAACAGCGTTGGTCAAAAAATATTACACTGGAAACCCGCACAGGGGCGTCACTTACATATGACCCACTTGCCATTTCTTTTGACCAACAAGGATTTGGGCAGAAATAGGGCACTAAAGTGGGCATAGGTCCCAGATGTCATCATTTTGAATAAGTAGCTGGTGTCCTGCAAGGGTTAAACAGCGTTGGTCAAAAAATGTTAAACTGGAAACCCGCACAGGGTGGTCACTTACATATGACCCACTTGCCATTTCTTTTGACCAACAAGGATTTGGGCAGTAATAGGGCAGTAAAGTGGGCATGGGTCACAGATGTCATTATTTTGAATAAGTAGCTGGTGTCCTGCAAGGGTTAAACAGCGTTGGTCAAAACATATTACACTTGAAACCCACACAGGGGGGTTGCCTACATATGACCCACTTGCAATTTCTTTTAACCAACAATGATTTGGGCAGAAAATGGGCACAAAAATGGGCATGGGTCCCAGATATCATTTTGAATAAGTAGCTGGTGTTCTGCAAGGGTTAAACAGCGTTGGTCAACAAATATTACACTGGAAACCCGCACAGGGGGGTCACTTACATATGACCCACTTGCCATTTCTTTTGAGCAACGCTGTTTAACCCTTGCAGGACACCAGCTACTTATTCAAAATGATGTAATCTGTGACCCATACCCACTTTACTGCCCTATTACTGCCCAAATCCTCGTTGGTCAAAAGAAATTGCAAGTGGGTCATATGTAAGTGACCCCCCTGTATGGATTCCAAGTGTAACATTTTTTGACCAACGCTGTTTAACCCTTGCAGGACACCACTTACTTATTCAAAATGATGACATCTGGGACCTATGCCCACTTTAGTGCCCATTTTCTGCCCAAATCATTGTTGGTCAAAAGAAATTGCAAGTGGGTCATATGTAGGCAACCCCCCTGTGTGGGTTTCAAGTGTAATATGTTTTGACCAACACTGTTTAACCCTTGCAGGACACCAGCTACTTATTCAAAATAATGACATCTGTGACCCATGCCCACTTTACTGCCCTATTACTGCCCAAATCCTTGTTGGTCAAAAGAAATGGCAAGTGGGTCATATGTATCTGACCCCCCTGTGTGGATTCCAAGTGTAACATTTTTTGACCAACGCTGTTTAACCCTTGCAGGACACCAGCTACTTATTCAAAATGATGACATCTGGGACCTATGCCCACTTTACTGCCCTATTTCTGTCCAAATCCTTGTTGGTCAAAAGAAATGGCAATTGGGTCATATATAAGTGACCCCTCTGTGCAGGTTTCCAGTGTAACATTTTTTGACCAACGCTGTTTAACCCTTGCAGGACACCAGCTACTTATTCAAAATGATGACATCTGGGACCTATGCCCACTTTACTGCCCTATTTCTGCCCAAATCCTTGTTGGTCAAAAGAAATGGCAAGTGGGTCATATAGAAGTGACCCCTCTGTGCGGGTTTCCAGTGTAACATTTTTTGACCAACGCTGTTTAACTCTTGCAGGACACCACCTACTTATTCAAAATGATGATTCTGGGACCCATGCCCACTTTACTGCCCTATTTCTGCCCAAATCCTTGTTGGTCAAAAGAAATGGCAAGTGGGTCATATGTAAGTGACCCCCCTGTGTGGATTCCAAGTGTAACATTTTTTGACCAACGCTGTTTAACCCTTGCAGGACACCAGCTACTTATTCAAAATGATGATTCTGGGACCCATGCCCACTTTACTGCCCTATTACTGCCCAAATCCTTGTTGGTCAAAAGAAATGGCAAGTGGGTCATATGTAAGTGACCCCCCTGTGTGGATTCCAATTGTAAAAAAATTTTTACCAACGCGTTTTAACCCTTGCAGGACACCAGCTACTTATTCAAAATGATATCTGGGACCCATGCCCATTTTTGTGCCCATTTTCTGCCCAAATCCTTGTTGGTCAAAAGAAATGGCAAGTGGGTCATATGTAAGTGACCCCCTGTGTGGGTTTCCAGTGTAATATGTTTTGACCAACGCTGTTTAACCCTTGCAGGACACCAGCTACTTATTCAAAATGATGATTCTGGGACCCATGCCCACTTTACTGCCCATTTTCTGCCCAAATCCTTGTTGGTCAAAAGAAATGGCAAGTGGGTCATATGTAAGTGACCCCCCTGTGTGGGTTTCCAGTGTAATATGTTTTGACCAACGCTGTTTAACCCTTGCAGGACACCAGCTACTTATTCAAAATGATGATTCTGGGACCCATGCCCACTTTACTGCCCTATTTCTGCCCAAATCCTTTTTGGTCAAAAGAAATGTCAAGTGGGTCATATGTAAGTGACCCCCCTGTGCGGGTTTCCAGTGTAATATTTTTTGACCAACGCTGTTTAACCCTTGCAGGACACCAGCTACTTATTCAAAATGATGATTCTGGGACCCATGCCCACTTTACTGCCCTATTTCTGCCCAAATCCTTGTTGGTCAAAAGAAATGTCAAGTGGGTCATATGTAAGTGACCCCCCTGTGCGGGTTTCCAGTGTAAGATTTTTTGACCAACGCTGTTTAACCCTTGCAGGACACCAGCTACTTATTCAAAATGATGATTCTGGGATCCATGCCCACTTTACTGCCCTATTTCTGCCCAAATCCTTGTTGGTCAAAAGAAATGGCAAGTGGGTCATATGTAAGTGACCCCCCTGTGTTGGTTTCCAGTGTAATATGTTTTGACCAACGCTGTTTAACCCTTGCAGGACACCAGCTACTTATTCAAAATGATGATTCTGGGACCCATGCCCACTTTACTGCCCTATTTCTGCCCAAATCCTTGTTGGTCAAAAGAAATGGCAAGTGGGTCATATGTAAGTGACCCCCCTGTGCGGGTTTCCAGTGTAATATTTTTTGACCAACGCTGTTTAACCCTTGCAGGACACCAGCTACTTATTCAAAATGATGATTTTGGGACCCATGCCCACTTTACTGCCCTATTACTGCCCAAATCCTTGTTGGTCAAAAGAAATGGCAAGTGGGTCATATGTAAGTGACCCCCCTGTGTGGATTCCAAGTGTAACATTTTTTGACCAACACTGTTTAACCCTTGCAGGACACCAGCTACTTATTCAAAATGATGATTCTGGGACCCATGCCCACTTTACTGCCCTATTTCTGCCCAAATCCTTGTTGGTCAAAAGAAATGTCAAGTGGGTCATATGTAAGTGACCCCCCTGTGCGGGTTTCCAGTGTAAGATTTTTTGACCAACGCTGTTTAACCCTTGCAGGACACCAGCTACTTATTCAAAATGATGATTCTGGGACCCATGCCCACTTTACTGCCCTATTTCTGCCCAAATCCTTGTTGGTCAAAAGAAATGTCAAGTGGGTCATATGTAAGTGACCCCCCTGTGCGGGTTTCCAGTGTAAGATTTTTTGACCAACGCTGTTTAACCCTTGCAGGACACCAGCTACTTATTCAAAATGATGATTCTGGGACCCATGCCCACTTTACTGCCCTATTACTGCCCAAATCCTTGTTGGTCAAAAGAAATGGCAAGTGGGTCATATGTAAGTGACCCCCCTGTGTGGATTCCAAGTGTAACATTTTTTGACCAACACTGTTTAACCCTTGCAGGACACCAGCTACTTATTCAAAATGATGATTCTGGGACCCATGCCCACTTTACTGCCCTATTACTGCCCAAATCCTTGTTGGTCAAAAGAAATGGCAAGTGGGTCATATGTAAGTGACCCCCCTGTGTGGATTCCAAGTGTAACATTTTTTGACCAACGCTGTTTAACCCTTGCAGGACACCAGCTACTTATTCAAAATGATGATTCTGGGACCTATGCCCACTTTAGTGCCCTATTTCTGCCCAAATCCTTGTTGGTCAAAAGAAATGGCAAGTGGGTCATATGTAAGTGACCCCCCTGTGCGGGTTTCCAGTGTAATATTTTTTGACCAACGCTGTTTAACCCTTGCAGGACACCAGCTACTTATTCAAAATGATATCTGGGACCCATGCCCATTTTTGTGCCCATTTTCTGCCCAAATCCTTGTTGGTCAAAAGAAGTTGCAAGTGGGTCATATGTAGTCAACCCCCCTGTGTGGGTTTCAAGTGTAATATGTTTTGACCAACACTGTTTAACCCTTGCAGGACACCAGCTACTTATTCAAAATGATGATTCTGGGACCCATGCCCACTTTACTGCCCTATTTCTGCCCAAATCCTTGTTGGTCAAAAGAAATGGCAAGTGGGTCATATGTAAGTGACCCCCCTGTGCGGGTTTCCAGTGTAATATTTTTTGACCAACGCTGTTTAACCCTTGCAGGACACCAGCTACTTATTCAAAATGATGATTCTGGGACCCATGCCCACTTTACTGTCCTATTTCTGCCCAAATCCTTGTTGGTCAAAAGAAATGGCAAGTTGGTCATATGTAAGTGACCCCCCTGTGCGGGTTTCCAGTGTAAGATTTTTTGACCAACGCTGTTTAACCCTTGCAGGACACCAGCTACTTATTCAAAATGATGATTCTGGGACCCATGCCCACTTTACTGCCCTATTACTGCCCAAATCCTTGTTGGTCAAAAGAAATGGCAGGTGGGTCATATGTAAGTGACCCCCCTGTGTGGATTCCAAGTGTAACATTTTTTGACCAACGCTGTTTAACCCTTGCAGGACACCAGCTACTTATTCAAAATGATGATTCTGGGACCCATGCCCACTTTACTGCCCTATTTCTGCCCAAATCCTTGTTGGTCAAAAGAAATGGCAAGTGGGTCATATGTAAGTGACCCTCCTGTGCGGGTTTCCAGTGTAATATTTTTTGACCAACGCTGTTTAACCCTTGCAGGACACCAGCTACTTATTCAAAATGATGATTCTGGGACCCATGCCCACTTTACTGCCCTATTTCTGCCCAAATCCTTGTTGGTCAAAAGAAATGGCAAGTGGGTCATATGTAAGTGACCCCCCTGTGCGGGTTTCCAGTGTAATATTTTTTGACCAACGCTGTTTAACCCTTGCAGGACACCAGCTACTTATTCAAAATGATATCTGGGACCCATGCCCATTTTTGTGCCCATTTTCTGCCCAAATCCTTGTTGGTCAAAAGAAGTTGCAAGTGGGTCATATGTAGGCAACCCCCCTGTGTGGGTTTCAAGTGTAATATGTTTTGACCACACTGTTTAACCCTTGCAGGACACCAGCTACTTATTCAAAATGATGATTCTGGGACCCATGCCCACTTTACTGCCCTATTTCTGCCCAAATCCTTGTTGGTCAAAAGAAATGGCAAGTGGGTCATATGTAAGTGACCCCCCTGTGCGGGTTTCCAGTGTAATATTTTTTACCAACGCTGTTTAACCCTTGCAGGACACCAGCTACTAATTCAAAATGATGATTCTGGGACCCATGCCCACTTTACTGCCCTATTTCTGCCCAAATCCTCGTTGGTCAAAAGAAATGGCAAGTGGGTCATATATAAGTGACCCCCCTGTGCGGGTTTCCAGTGTAACATTTTTTGACCAACGCTGTTTAACCCTTGCAGGACACCAGCTACTTATTCAAAATGATGACATCTGGGACCTATGCCCACTTTACTGCCCTATTTCTGCCCAAATTCTTGTTGGTCAAAAGAAGTGGCAAGTGGGTGATATGTAAGTGACCCCCTAGTGCGGGTTTTCAGTGTAATATTTGTTGACCAACGCTGTTTAACCCTTGCAGAACACCAGCTACTTATTCAAAATGATGATTCTGGGACCCATGCCCATTTTTGTGCCCATTTTCTGCCCAAATCATTGTTGGTCAAAAGAAATTGCAAGTGGGTCATATGTAGGCAACCCCCCTGTGTGGGTTTCAAGTGTAATATGTTTTGACCAACACTGTTTAACCCTTGCAGGACACCAGCTACTTATTCAAAATAATGACATCTGTGACCCATGCCCACTTTACTGCCCTATTACTGCCAAAATCCTTGTTGGTCAAAAGAAATGGCAAGTGGGTCATATGTATCTGACCCCCCTGTGTGGATTCCAAGTGTAACATTTTTTGACCAACGCTGTTTAACCCTTGCAGGACACCAGCTACTTATTCAAAATGATGACATCTGGGACCTATGCCCACTTTACTGCCCTATTTCTGCCCAAATCCTTGTTGGTCAAAAGAAATGGCAAGTGGGTCATATGTAAGTGACCCCCCTGTGCGGGTTTCCAGTGTAATATTTTTTGACCAACGCTGTTTAACCCTTGCAGGACACCAGCTACTTATTCAAAATGATATCTGGGACCCATGCCCATTTTTGTGCCCATTTTCTGCCCAAATCCTTGTTGGTCAAAAGAAGTTGCAAGTGGGTCATATGTAGGCAACCCCCCTGTGTGGGTTTCAAGTGTAATATGTTTTGACCAACACTGTTTAACCCTTGCAGGACACCAGCTACTTATTCAAAATGATGATTCTGGGACCCATGCCCACTTTACTGCCCTATTTCTGCCCAAATCCTTGTTGGTCAAAAGAAATGGCAAGTGGGTCATATGTAAGTGACCCCCCTGTGCGGGTTTCCAGTGTAATATTTTTTGACCAACGCTGTTTAACCCTTGCAGGACACCAGCTACTTATTCAAAATGATGATTCTGGGACCCATGCCCACTTTACTGCCCTATTTCTGCCCAAATCCTCGTTGGTCAAAAGAAATGGCAAGTGGGTCATATGTAAGTGACCCCCCTGTGCGGGTTTCCAGTGTAATATTTTTTGACCAACGCTGTTTAACCCTTGCAGGACACCAGCTACTTATTCAAAATGATATCTGGGACCCATGCCCATTTTTGTGCCCATTTTCTGCCCAAATCCTTGTTGGTCAAAAGAAGTTGCAAGTGGGTCATATGTAGGCAACCCCCCTGTGTGGGTTTCAAGTGTAATATGTTTTGACCAACACTGTTTAACCCTTGCAGGACACCAGCTACTTATTCAAAATGATGATTCTGGGACCCATGCCCAATTTACTGCCCTATTTCTGCCCAAATCCTTGTTGGTCAAAAGAAATGGCAAGTGGGTCATATGTAAGTGACCCCCCTGTGCGGGTTTCCAGTGTAATATTTTTTGACCAACGCTGTTTAACCCTTGCAGGACACCAGCTACTTATTCAAAATGATGATTCTGGGACCCATGCCCACTTTACTGCCCTATTTCTGCCCAAATCCTCGTTGGTCAAAAGAAATGGCAAGTGGGTCATATGTAAGTGACCCCCCTGTGCGGGTTTCCAGTGTAACATTTTTTGACCAACGCTGTTTAACCCTTGCAGGACACCAGCTACTTATTCAAAATGATGACATCTGGGACCTATGCCCACTTTACTGCCCTATTTCTGCCCAAATCCTTGTTGGTCAAAAGAAGTGGCAAGTGGGTGATATGTAAGTGACCCCCTAGTGCGGGTTTTCAGTGTAATATTTTTTGACCAACGCTGTTTAACCCTTGCAGAACACCAGCTACTTATTCAAAATGATGATTCTGGGACCCATGCCCATTTTTGTGCCCATTTTCTGCCCAAATCATTGTTGGTCAAAAGAAATTGCAAGTGGGTCATATGTAGGCAACCCCCCTGTGTGGGTTTCAAGTGTAATATGTTTTGACCAACGCTGTTTAACCCTTGCAGGACACCAGCTACTTATTCAAAATAATGACATCTGTGACCCATGCCCACTTTACTGCCCTATTACTGCCAAAATCCTTGTTGGTCAAAAGAAATGGCAAGTGGGTCATATGTATCTGACCCCCCTGTGTGGATTCCAAGTGTAACATTTTTTGACCAACGCTGTTTAACCCTTGCAGGACACCAGCTACTTATTCAAAATGATGACATCTGGGACCTATGCCCACTTTACTGCCCTATTTCTGCCCAAATCCTTGTTGGTCAAAAGAAATGGCAAGTGGGTCATATGTAAGTGACCCCCCTGTGCGGGTTTCCAGTGTAATATTTTTTGACCAACGCTGTTTAACCCTTGCAGGACACCAGCTACTTATTCAAAATGATGATTCTGGGACCCATGCCCACTTTACTGCCCTATTTCTGCCCAAATCCTTGTTGGTCAAAAGAAATGGCAAGTGGGTCATATGTAAGTGACCCCCCTGTGTTGGTTTCCAGTGTAATATGTTTTGACCAACGCTGTTTAACCCTTGCAGGACACCAGCTACTTATTCAAAATGATGATTCTGGGACCCATGCCCACTTTACTGCCCTATTTCTGCCCAAATCCTTGTTGGTCAAAAGAAATGGCAAGTGGGTCATATGTAAGTGACCCCCCTGTGCGGGTTTCCAGTGTAATATTTTTTGACCAACGCTGTTTAACCCTTGCAGGACACCAGCTACTTATTCAAAATGATGATTCTGGGACCCATGCCCACTTTACTGCCCTATTACTGCCCAAATCCTTGTTGGTCAAAAGAAATGGCAAGTGGGTCATATGTAAGTGACCCCCCTGTGTGGATTCCAAGTGTAACATTTTTTGACCAACACTGTTTAACCCTTGCAGGACACCAGCTACTTATTCAAAATGATGATTCTGGGACCCATGCCCACTTTACTGCCCTATTACTGCCCAAATCCTTGTTGGTCAAAAGAAATGGCAAGTGGGTCATATGTAAGTGACCCCCCTGTGTGGATTCCAAGTGTAACATTTTTTGACCAACGCTGTTTAACCCTTGCAGGACACCAGCTACTTATTCAAAATGATGATTCTGGGACCTATGCCCACTTTAGTGCCCTATTTCTGCCCAAATCCTTGTTGGTCAAAAGAAATGGCAAGTGGGTCATATGTAAGTGACCCCCCTGTGCGGGTTTCCAGTGTAATATTTTTTGACCAACGCTGTTTAACCCTTGCAGGACACCAGCTACTTATTCAAAATGATATCTGGGACCCATGCCCATTTTTGTGCCCATTTTCTGCCCAAATCCTTGTTGGTCAAAAGAAGTTGCAAGTGGGTCATATGTAGTCAACCCCCCTGTGTGGGTTTCAAGTGTAATATGTTTTGACCAACACTGTTTAACCCTTGCAGGACACCAGCTACTTATTCAAAATGATGATTCTGGGACCCATGCCCACTTTACTGCCCTATTTCTGCCCAAATCCTTGTTGGTCAAAAGAAATGGCAAGTGGGTCATATGTAAGTGACCCCCCTGTGCGGGTTTCCAGTGTAATATTTTTTGACCAACGCTGTTTAACCCTTGCAGGACACCAGCTACTTATTCAAAATGATGATTCTGGGACCCATGCCCACTTTACTGTCCTATTTCTGCCCAAATCCTTGTTGGTCAAAACAAATGGCAAGTTGGTCATATGTAAGTGACCCCCCTGTGCGGGTTTCCAGTGTAAGATTTTTTGACCAACGCTGTTTAACCCTTGCAGGACACCAGCTACTTATTCAAAATGATGATTCTGGGACCCATGCCCACTTTACTGCCCTATTACTGCCCAAATCCTTGTTGGTCAAAAGAAATGGCAGGTGGGTCATATGTAAGTGACCCCCCTGTGTGGATTCCAAGTGTAACATTTTTTGACCAACGCTGTTTAACCCTTGCAGGACACCAGCTACTTATTCAAAATGATGATTCTGGGACCCATGCCCACTTTACTGCCCTATTTCTGCCCAAATCCTTGTTGGTCAAAAGAAATGGCAAGTGGGTCATATGTAAGTGACCCTCCTGTGCGGGTTTCCAGTGTAATATTTTTTGACCAACGCTGTTTAACCCTTGCAGGACACCAGCTACTTATTCAAAATGATGATTCTGGGACCCATGCCCACTTTACTGCCCTATTTCTGCCCAAATCCTTGTTGGTCAAAAGAAATGGCAAGTGGGTCATATGTAAGTGACCCCCCTGTGCGGGTTTCCAGTGTAATATTTTTTGACCAACGCTGTTTAACCCTTGCAGGACACCAGCTACTTATTCAAAATGATATCTGGGACCCATGCCCATTTTTGTGCCCATTTTCTGCCCAAATCCTTGTTGGTCAAAAGAAGTTGCAAGTGGGTCATATGTAGGCAACCCCCCTGTGTGGGTTTCAAGTGTAATATGTTTTGACCACACTGTTTAACCCTTGCAGGACACCAGCTACTTATTCAAAATGATGATTCTGGGACCCATGCCCACTTTACTGCCCTATTTCTGCCCAAATCCTTGTTGGTCAAAAGAAATGGCAAGTGGGTCATATGTAAGTGACCCCCCTGTGCGGGTTTCCAGTGTAATATTTTTTACCAACGCTGTTTAACCCTTGCAGGACACCAGCTACTAATTCAAAATGATGATTCTGGGACCCATGCCCACTTTACTGCCCTATTTCTGCCCAAATCCTCGTTGGTCAAAAGAAATGGCAAGTGGGTCATATATAAGTGACCCCCCTGTGCGGGTTTCCAGTGTAACATTTTTTGACCAACGCTGTTTAACCCTTGCAGGACACCAGCTACTTATTCAAAATGATGACATCTGGGACCTATGCCCACTTTACTGCCCTATTTCTGCCCAAATTCTTGTTGGTCAAAAGAAGTGGCAAGTGGGTGATATGTAAGTGACCCCCTAGTTCGGGTTTTCAGTGTAATATTTGTTGACCAACGCTGTTTAACCCTTGCAGAACACCAGCTACTTATTCAAAATGATGATTCTGGGACCCATGCCCATTTTTGTGCCCATTTTCTGCCCAAATCATTGTTGGTCAAAAGAAATTGCAAGTGGGTCATATGTAGGCAACCCCCCTGTGTGGGTTTCAAGTGTAATATGTTTTGACCAACACTGTTTAACCCTTGCAGAACACCAGCTACTTATTCAAAATGATGATTCTGGGACCCATGCCCACTTTACTGCCCTATTACTGCCAAAATCCTTGTTGGTCAAAAGAAATGGCAAGTGGGTCATATGTATCTGACCCCCCTGTGTGGATTCCAAGTGTAACATTTTTTGACCAACGCTGTTTAACCCTTGCAGGACACCAGCTACTTATTCAAAATGATGACATCTGGGACCTATGCCCACTTTACTGCCCTATTTCTGCCCAAATCCTTGTTGGTCAAAAGAAATGGCAAGTGGGTCATATGTAAGTGACCCCCCTGTGCGGGTTTCCAGTGTAATATTTTTTGACCAACGCTGTTTAACCCTTGCAGGACACCAGCTACTTATTCAAAATGATATCTGGGACCCATGCCCATTTTTGTGCCCATTTTCTGCCCAAATCCTTGTTGGTCAAAAGAAGTTGCAAGTGGGTCATATGTAGGCAACCCCCCTGTGTGGGTTTCAAGTGTAATATGTTTTGACCAACACTGTTTAACCCTTGCAGGACACCAGCTACTTATTCAAAATGATGATTCTGGGACCCATGCCCACTTTACTGCCCTATTTCTGCCCAAATCCTTGTTGGTCAAAAGAAATGGCAAGTGGGTCATATGTAAGTGACCCCCCTGTGCGGGTTTCCAGTGTAATATTTTTTGACCAACGCTGTTTATCCCTTGCAGGACACCAGCTACTTATTCAAAATGATGATTCTGGGACCCATGCCCACTTTACTGCCCTATTTCTGCCCAAATCCTCGTTGGTCAAAAGAAATGGCAAGTGGGTCATATGTAAGTGACCCCCCTGTGCGGGTTTCCAGTGTAACATTTTTTGACCAACGCTGTTTAACCCTTGCAGGACACCAGCTACTTATTCAAAATGATGACATCTGGGACCTATGCCCACTTTACTGCCCTATTTCTGCCCAAATCCTTGTTGGTCAAAAGAAGTGGCAAGTGGGTGATATGTAAGTGACCCCCTAGTGCGGGTTTTCAGTGTAATATTTTTTGACCAACGCTGTTTAACCCTTGCAGAACACCAGCTACTTATTCAAAATGATGATTCTGGGACCCATGCCCATTTTTGTGCCCATTTTCTGCCCAAATCATTGTTGGTCAAAAGAAATTGCAAGTGGGTCATATGTAGGCAACCCCCCTGTGTGGGTTTCAAGTGTAATATGTTTTGACCAACGCTGTTTAACCCTTGCAGGACACCAGCTACTTATTCAAAATAATGACATCTGTGACCCATGCCCACTTTACTGCCCTATTACTGCCAAAATCCTTGTTGGTCAAAAGAAATGGCAAGTGGGTCATATGTATCTGACCCCCCTGTGTGGATTCCAAGTGTAAAATTTTTTGACCAACGCTGTTTAACCCTTGCAGGACACCAGCTACTTATTCAAAATGATGACATCTGGGACCTATGCCCACTTTACTGCCCTATTTCTGCCCAAATCCTTGTTGGTCAAAAGAAATGGCAAGTGGGTCATATGTAAGTGACCCCCCTGTGCGGGTTTCCAGTGTAATATTTTTTGACCAACGCTGTTTAACCCTTGCAGGACACCAGCTACTTATTCAAAATGATGACATCTGGGACCTATGCCCACTTTACTGCCCTATTTCTGCCCAAATCCTTGTTGGTCAAAAGAAGTGGCAAGTGGGTGATATGTAAGTGACCCCCTAGTGCGGGTTTTCAGTGTAATATTTTTTGACCAACGCTGTTTAACCCTTGCAGAACACCAGCTACTTATTCAAAATGATGATTCTGGGACTCATGCCCATTTTTGTGCCCATTTTCTGCCCAAATCATTGTTGGTCAAAAGAAATTGCAAGTGGGTCATATGTAGGCAACCCCCCTGTGTGGGTTTCAAGTGTAATATGTTTTGACCAACACTGTTTAACCCTTGCAGGACACCAGCTACTTATTCAAAATAATGACATCTGTGACCCATGCCCACTTTACTGCCCTATTACTGCCAAAATCCTTGTTGGTCAAAAGAAATGGCAAGTGGGTCATATGTATCTGACCCCCCTGTGTGGATTCCAAGTGTAAAATTTTTTGACCAACGCTGTTTAACCCTTGCAGGACACCAGCTACTTATTCAAAATGATGACATCTGGGACCTATGCCCACTTTACTGCCCTATTTCTGCCCAAATCCTTGTTGGTCAAAAGAAATGGCAAGTGGGTCATATGTAAGTGACCCCCCTGTGCGGGTTTCCAGTGTAATATTTTTTGACCAACGCTGTTTAACCCTTGCAGGACACCAGCTACTTATTCAAAATGATATCTGGGACCCATGCCCATTTTTGTGCCCATTTTCTGCCCAAATCATTGTTGGTCAAAAGAAATTGAAAGTGGGTCATATGTAGGCAACCCCCCTGTGTTGATTTCTGCAGTGAAATTTGTGGTCCATCATTCATTAACCCTTGTAAAAGTGATTTTTCTGAATAAGAAGCTGGAGCTCGAATAAGAAGCTGGCCGAATAAGAAGCCAACTTCAGCCTCGTCTCACAGCCCAAGTTTTTTTGTGAGCTGCTGATGTTCTGCTGCAGCTGCTGAGGGGTGGTAGGTTTCTAGTTTATAAGGGTTATATAATATGTAAGTGGTACTACTAGTGGTGTAGCTTGTGAGGATAGTGTGAGAACATGGGGCCTAATTATTATAGGTAACATACTGTATTAAGTGCACTCTGGTGGCGGCTTGGTGGAGCCTGCGCTGATGGGGTCAGCGGAGAGCGCTGGGTCCAAGTTGCTTCTGTGCTGACAGGAAGGAGCTGCTCTGCCGGTCTCTGCTGCTTATGCAGGTGGCAGCTCCTACACCTGCCTGTCAGTGCAGAAGCAACCAGGACCCAGCGTTCCCCACGGAGTCCGTCGGTGCTGGCTCCACCAAGACAGTGCCTCACTGACCAGTAACCTCACCGCACGTCACTGTAGGACAGATTGTATCACTCCCCGAGGCTCCCATCACTGTACAAAGTAACAACATCGGGAGCTGCGCTCACATAGTACATACTGAGTCTACCATCGCTGCCCATGCCGTCATCGCCACTGTATTAAGAATGAAATACCTGTATATTAATATAGTATCATCATTCCATCCAATCACTAGAGAACGGGTTACTTATCATCCTGCTGAGGTGCAGAACAGCGATATAGGGGGGCACAGCACAGGACCTCACCTTTAAAACATCAGTGACGAGATTGCTATCCGGGCACAGGAGACCCTTACCTGCTACTGTCACCTGTCCCAGGTCCTCTCTGTGCTGCTGTCTGTGGATAGTAGCGCAGAGCGCTGTGACTTATATGTACATTGCCTACAAGCCCCTCCAGAAGCCGACTTCAGCCTCGTGTCGTTATGTCAGTGACGAGGGTGATCCCCGGGCACAGAGCACAGGAGACTTACCTGCTATAAGCAGCCGCATCGCTAAAGTCACCGCTCCCGCTGTGTGTCCTGTCTGCGCTGCCGTGTGCCGTGTGCCGTGTGCCGTGTGCTGCTCATCATCGGACTGTAGATGAAGAAAGTGTAGTGTACAGCACCGCCCACTCCCAGTCCCATCTCACTGTACAGCACCGCCCCGCCCACTCCCATCTCACTGTACATGACCGCCCCGCCCACTCCCAGTCCCATCTCACTGTACAGTGAGACAACTTTGTACATGACTGCCCCGACCGGCCACTCCCACATGTGCACAGGACACGATTTCACAGTGTACTGAGTGTGACTGTGCCTCTGTCATTCTTCCTCACAGACTGTCCCCATGCTGACTGTCTGTACTACATAAGTAACCTGCAGCCTCTATATTCTTGCTTGCAATATGTTCCATGGGTTTTAACAATTTTTTTCACTATTGGATAAAAACTGCATTTTTCTAGGTTTCTGGTGAGCAGATCTCTATTTTCCATTCATTTGGGAAACGAATGTATTTATTTCTGTATGTGATCCAGCACCCTAAGGATGAAACTGAGTGGTGTGCGGGATTTCTCTGACCTAGGCATATAGTTCATTAGACTTTTAATTGAAGAGATTCGGTTGTTACAGTGACTATTATATGCTCCCATGGGGTCTTCATGGCGATGTCCGAGATCTCAGAGACTGTGAGGCAGAGATTCATTTTGCCTGAGAGCAGGGCTGGAAGTGGTCCTAGGCAGGTGGTGGTTCTCATTACCCTCTGCCACCTAATCCCCCATCCCCTCATTAGGTCATGAAAACAAACAAACAAACACACACACACACACACACACACACACACACACACACCCACCCCCCAAGGGGCTAACATTCTGTTCTACAGACCTGTTAGACATTGGTGGGAGAACATGGAAACTCCACACAGATACAAAACCTATGCCTTCAGTGCTGTAAGTTGGCCATGATGCCATACTGTGGCACAATGCTGCCCAAATAGTGTATATGAAATAAGAATATATATTATATGTGTCCACAGAGAAGGATTTTGAAACTAAATGTATAATTGTACCTTACTATAAGCTCTGATATAGTATTAATTACCTCAGGTTATATAACAATGTAACAATCAGGGTGTGAAGAAATGAGAGTAATACAGTATGTACTAATAATGCCACAGTGGAGATTCTCTGCCCGTGTCCTGTTGGGTTATGGAATATAAAGTCCTAGTATCAAATATCTACTCCCGGTATACGCTGCCTAGTCTATATAATCTGTGTTTATAATCATAATGGTTACTAGTATTACTGCCTCACAGCGCTGAGGTCATGGGTTCCATTCCCACCATGTGTTATATATACGGGGCAGTACGGACGGTGTAATGGTTACATTACTGCCTCTCAGCGCTGAGATCATGGGTTCTATCCCCACCATGTGTTATATATACGGGGCAGTACGGACGGTGTAATGGTTATATTACTGCCTCACAGCACTGAGGTCATGGGTTCCATTCCCACCATGTGTTATATATACGGGGCAGTACGGATGGTGTAATGGTTACATTACTGCCTCTCAGCGCTGAGATCATGGGTTCTATCCCCACCATGTGTTATATATACGGGGCAGTATGGACGGTGTAATGGTTATATTACTGCCTCACAGCACTGAGGTCATGGGTTCTATCTCCACCATGTGTTATATATACGGGGCAGTACGGACGGTGTAATGGTTATATTACTGCCTCACAGCACTGAGGTCATGGGTTCTATCCCCACCCTGTGTTATATATACAGGGCAGTACGGACGGTGTAATGGTTATATTACTGCCTCACAGCACTGAGGTCATGGGTTCTATCTCCACCATGTGTTATATATACGGGGCAGTACGGATGGTGTAATGGTTACATTACTGCCTTACAGCACTGAGGTCATGGGTTCTATTCCCACCATGTGTTATATATACGGGGCAGTATGGACGGTGTAATGGTTAGTATTACTGCCTCACAGC
Source organism: Crinia signifera (assembly GCF_055691185.1). Taxonomy (NCBI): domain Eukaryota; kingdom Metazoa; phylum Chordata; class Amphibia; order Anura; family Myobatrachidae; genus Crinia; species Crinia signifera. Next base: position 7,536,585 of record NC_139218.1, read on the forward strand.
ACTGAGGTCATGGGTTCTATTCCCACCATGTGTTATATATACGGGGCAGTACGGATGGTGTAATGGTTACATTACTGCCTCACAGCACTGAGGTCATGGGTTATATCCCCACCATGTGTTATATATACAGGGCAGTACGGACGGTGTAATGGTTATATTACTGCCTCACAGCACTGAGGTCATGGGTTCTATCTCCACCATGTGTTATATATACGGGGCAGTACGGATGGTGTAATGGTTACATTACTGCCTCACAGCACTGAGGTCATGGGTTCTATTCCCACCATGTGTTATATATACGGGGCAGTACAGACGGTGTAATGGTTATATTACTGCCTCACAGCACTGAGGTCATGGGTTCTATCCCCACCATGTGTTATATATATGGGGCAGTATGGATGGTGTAATGGTTAGCATTACTGCCTCACAGCACTGAGGTCATGGGTTCTATCTCCACCATGTGTTATATATACAGGGCAGTACGGATGGTGTAATGGTTACAGAACTGTGGTCATGGGTTCTATCCCCACCATGTGTTATATATACGGGGCAGCACGGACGGTGTAATGGTTACATTACTGCCTCACAGCGCTGAGGTCATGGGTTCTATCCCCACCATGTGTTATATATACGGGGCAGTACGGACGGTGTAATGGTTACATTACTGCCTCACAGCACTGAGGTCATGGGTTCTATTCCCACCATGTGTTATATATACGGGGCAGTACGGACGGTGTAATGGTTATATTACTGCCTCACAGCACTGAGGTCATGGGTTCTATCCCCACCATGTGTTATATATATGGGGCAGTACGGACGGTGTAATGGTTACATTACTGCCTCACAGCACTGAGGTCATGGGTTCTATCTCCACCATGTGTTATATATACGAGGCAGTACGGACGGTGTGATGGTTACATTACTGCCTCACAGCACTGATGTTATGGGTTCTATTCCCACCATGTGTTATATATACGGGGCAGTACGGACGGTGTAATGGTTATATTACTGCCTCACAGCACTGAGGTCATGGGTTCTATCCCCACCATGTGTTATATATACGGGGCAGTACGGATGGTGTAATGGTTAGCATTACTGCCTCACAGCGCTGAGGTCATGGGTTCTATCCCCACCATGTGTTATATATACGAGGCAGTACAGATGGTGTAATGGTTACATTACTGCCTCACAGCACTGAGGTCATGGGTTCTATTCCCACCATGTGTTATATATACGGGCAGTACGGATGGTGTAATGGTTAGCATTACTGCCTCACAACACTGAGGTCATGGGTTCTATCCCCACCATGTGTTATATATACGGGGCAGTACGGATGGTGTAATGGTTAGCATTACTGCCTCACAGCACTGAGGTCATGGGTTCTATCCCCACCATGTGTTATATATACAGGGCAGTACGGATGGTGTAATGGTTAGCATTACTGCCTCACAGCGCTGAGGTCATGGGTTCTATCCCCACCATGTGTTATATATACGGGCAGTATGGATGGTGTAATGGTTAGCATTACTGCCTCACAGCGCTGAGGTCATGGGTTCTATTCCCACCATGTGTTATATATACAGGGCAGTACGGATGGTGTAATGGTTAGCATTACTGCCTCACAGCACTGAGGTCATGGGTTCTATTCCCACCATGTGTTATATATCCGGGGCAGTACGGACGGTGTAATGGTTACATTACTGCCTCACAGCACTGAGGTCATGGGTTCTATCCCCACCATGTGTTATATATATACGGGGCAGTACGGATGGTGTAATGGTTACATTACTGCCTCACAGCACTGAGGTCATGGGTTATATCCCCACCATGTGTTATATATACGGGGCAGTACGGATGGTGTAATGGTTACATTACTGCCTCACAGCACTGAGGTCATGGGTTATATCCCCACCATGTGTTATATATACAGGGCAGTACGGACGGTGTAATGGTTATATTACTGCCTCACAGCACTGAGGTCATGGGTTCTATCTCCACCATGTGTTATATATACGAGGCAGTACAGATGGTGTAATGGTTATATTACTGCCTCACAGCACTGAGGTCATGGGTTCTATCCCCACCATGTGTTATATATATGGGGCAGTACGGACGGTGTAATGGTTACATTACTGCCTCACAGCACTGAGGTCATGGGTTCTATATCCACCATGTGTTATATATACGAGGCAGTACGGACGGTGTGATGGTTACATTACTGCCTCACAGCACTGATGTTATGGGTTCTATTCCCACCATGTATTATATATACGGGGCAGTACGGACGGTGTAATGGTTACATTACTGCCTCACAGCACTGAGGTCATGGGTTCTATCCCCACCATGTGTTATATATACGGGGCAGTACGGATGGTGTAATGGTTAGTATTACTGCCTCACAGCACTGAGGTCATGGGTTCTATCTCCACCATGTGTTATATATACGGGGCAGTACGGATGGTGTAATGGTTACATTACTGCCTCACAGCACTGAGGTCATGGGTTCTATTCCCACCATGTGTTATATATACGGGGCAGTACGGACGGTGTAATGGTTATATTACTGCCTCACAGCACTGAGGTCATGGGTTCTATCCCCACCATGTGTTATATATATGGGGCAGTATGGATGGTGTAATGGTTAGCATTACTGCCTCACAGCGCTGAGGTCATGGGTTCTATCCCCACCATGTGTTATATATATGGGGCAGTACGGACGTGTAATGGTTAGCAGGTACTTATGTAATATCTGGGCTCCCGCTTTTCTTATGAGACCGCGTCCCCTCGCGGGGCTCGCTATGCTCGCCACACTATATAAAATCAACTCCATGCGTAGTTGGATAGTAGGGGTATGAAAAAATGGGGTGCATTTAACATGGGAGCCCAGATAATACATAAGTACCGGTTAGCATTACTGCCTCACAGCACTGCGGTCATGGGTTCTATCCCCACCATGTGTTATATATACGGGGCAGTACGGACGGTTTAATGGTTACATTACTGCCTCACAGCACTGATGTTATGGGTTCTATTCCCACCATGTGTTATATATACGGGGCAGTATGGACGGTGTAATGGTTAGTATTACTGCCTCACAGCACTGAGGTCATGGGTTCTATTCCTACCATGTGTTATATATACGGGGCAGTACGGATGGTGTAATGGTTACATTACTGCCTCACAGCACTGAGGTCATGGGTTATATCCCCACCATGTGTTATATATACGGGGCAGTACGGACGGTGTAATGGTTAGCATTACTGCCTCACAGCACTGAGGTCATGGGTTCTATTCCCACCATGTGTTATATATACGAGGCAGTACGGACGGTGTGATGGTTACATTACTGCCTCACAGCACTGAGGTCATGGGTTCTATCCCCACCATGTGTTATATATACGGGGCAGTATGGATGGTGTAATGGTTACATTACTGCCTCACAGAACTGTGGTCATGGGTTCTATCCCCACCATGTGTTATATATACGGGGCAGCACGGACGGTGTAATGGTTACATTACTGCCTCACAGCGCTGAGGTCATGGGTTCTATCCCCACCATGTGTTATATATACGGGGCAGTACGGACGGTGTAATGGTTACATTACTGCCTCACAGCACTGAGGTCATGGGTTCTATTCCCACCATGTGTTATATATACGGGGCAGTACGGACGGTGTAATGGTTATATTACTGCCTCACAGCACTGAGGTCATGGGTTCTATCTCCACCATGTGTTATATATACGAGGCAGTACGGACGGTGTAATAGTTAGCATTACTGCCTCACAGCACTGAGGTCATGGGTTCTATCCCCACCATGTGTTATATATACGGGGCAGTACGGATGGTGTAATGGTTACATTACTGCCTCACAGCGCTGAGGTCATGGGTTCTATTCCCACCATGTATTATATATACAGGGCAGTACGGACGGTATGATGGTTACATTACTGCCTCACAGCACTGATGTTATGGGTTCTATTCCCACCATGTGTTATATATATGGGGCAGTACGGACGGTGTAATGGTTACATTACTGCCTCACAGCACTGAGGTCATGGGTTCTATTCCCACCATGTGTTATATATACGAGGCAGTACAGATGGTGTAATGGTTATATTACTGCCTCACAGCACTGAGGTCATGGGTTATATCCCCACCATGTGTTATATATACAGGGCAGTACGGACGGTGTAATGGTTATATTACTGCCTCACAGCACTGAGGCCATGGGTTCTATCTCCTCCATGTGTTATATATACGAGGCAGTACAGATGGTGTAATGGTTATATTACTGCCTCACAGAACTGTTGTCATGGGTTCTATCCCCACCATGTGTTATATATACGGGGCAGCACGGACGGTGTAATGGTTACATTACTGCCTCACAGCGCTGAGGTCATGGGTTCTATCCCCACCATGTGTTATATATACGGGGCAGTATGGATGGTGTAATGGTTAGCATTACTGCCTCACAGCACTGAGGTCATGGGTTCTATTCCCACCATGTGTTATATATACGGGGCAGTACGGATGGTGTAATGGTTACATTACTGCCTCACAGCACTGAGGTCATGGGTTCTATCCCCACCATGTGTTATATATACAGGGCAGTACGGACGGTGTAATGGTTATATTACTGCCTCACAGCACTGAGGTCATGGGTTCTATCCCCACCATGTGTTATATATACGAGGCAGTACAGATGGTGTAATGTTACATTACTGCCTCACAGAACTGTGGTCATGGGTTCTATCCCCACCATGTGTTATATATACGGGGCAGCACGGACGGTGTAATGGTTACATTACTGCCTCACAGCGCTGAGGTCATGGGTTCTATCCCCACCATGTGTTATATATACGGGGCTGTACGGACGGTGTAATGGTTACATTACTGCCTCACAGCACTGAGGTCATGGGTTCTATTCCCACCATGTGTTATATATACGGGGCAGTACGGACGGTGTAATGGTTATATTACTGCCTCACAGCACTGAGGTCATGGGTTCTATCTCCACCATGTGTTATATATACGAGGCAGTACAGATGGTGTAATGGTTATATTACTGCCTCACAGCACTGAGGTCATGGGTTCTATCCCCACCATGTGTTATATATATGGGGCAGTACGGACGGTGTAATGGTTACATTACTGCCTCACAGCACTGAGGTCATGGGTTCTATATCCACCATGTGTTATATATACGAGGCAGTACGGACGGTGTGATGGTTACATTACTGCCTCACAGCACTGATGTTATGGGTTCTATTCCCACCATGTATTATATATACGGGGCAGTACGGACGGTGTAATGGTTACATTACTGCCTCACAGCACTGAGGTCATGGGTTCTATCCCCACCATGTGTTATATATACGGGGCAGTACGGATGGTGTAATGGTTAGTATTACTGCCTCACAGCACTGAGGTCATGGGTTCTATCTCCACCATGTGTTATATATACGGGGCAGTACGGATGGTGTAATGGTTACATTACTGCCTCACAGCACTGAGGTCATGGGTTCTATTCCCACCATGTGTTATATATACGGGGCAGTACGGACGGTGTAATGGTTATATTACTGCCTCACAGCACTGAGGTCATGGGTTCTATCCCCACCATGTGTTATATATATGGGGCAGTATGGATGGTGTAATGGTTAGCATTACTGCCTCACAGCGCTGAGGTCATGGGTTCTATCCCCACCATGTGTTATATATATGGGGCAGTACGGACGTGTAATGGTTAGCAGGTACTTATGTAATATCTGGGCTCCCGCTTTTCTTATGAGACCGCGTCCCCTCGCGGGGCTCGCTATGCTCGCCACACTATATAAAATCAACTCCATGCGTAGTTGGATAGTAGGGGTATGAAAAAATGGGGTGCATTTAACATGGGAGCCCAGATAATACATAAGTACCGGTTAGCATTACTGCCTCACAGCACTGCGGTCATGGGTTCTATCCCCACCATGTGTTATATATACGGGGCAGTACGGACGGTTTAATGGTTACATTACTGCCTCACAGCACTGATGTTATGGGTTCTATTCCCACCATGTGTTATATATACGGGGCAGTATGGACGGTGTAATGGTTAGTATTACTGCCTCACAGCACTGAGGTCATGGGTTCTATTCCTACCATGTGTTATATATACGGGGCAGTACGGATGGTGTAATGGTTACATTACTGCCTCACAGCACTGAGGTCATGGGTTATATCCCCACCATGTGTTATATATACGGGGCAGTACGGACGGTGTAATGGTTAGCATTACTGCCTCACAGCACTGAGGTCATGGGTTCTATTCCCACCATGTGTTATATATACGAGGCAGTACGGACGGTGTGATGGTTACATTACTGCCTCACAGCACTGAGGTCATGGGTTCTATCCCCACCATGTGTTATATATACGGGGCAGTATGGATGGTGTAATGGTTACATTACTGCCTCACAGAACTGTGGTCATGGGTTCTATCCCCACCATGTGTTATATATACGGGGCAGCACGGACGGTGTAATGGTTACATTACTGCCTCACAGCGCTGAGGTCATGGGTTCTATCCCCACCATGTGTTATATATACGGGGCAGTACCAGTGGTGCAAGTAGAAAAAATTTCTTAGTGGTACTGTGCCGCGCGCTGAAGGCGCGCGCCGAAAAATGGTTGTGGTTTTGGGCGTGGTTATGGGCGTGGTCATATGACACAAGGGGGAGTGACTACATTGTGAGGGTACGAGTTCCTCAATCACTCAGACACCGAGCAGATGAAACCAGAAGAATGGTTTATTTTCCACAGCACGCACAAATAGACAATAAACAGTGGCAAAGGTAAATTGCAGAGTAGAAAGATATTCAGGTAGCAGGCCCAAACAGACAGTCCTTGTATAGTCACAGTCCCAGATCAGTTTCACAGGGCAAACTATCACTTAATCCCCACAGCAGTGATAGCATATAAGTCCACACGATACCTTGTGTAAATCCACACAACACAGACGCTCCACACCAGAGCTTGGTAGGATGCCCCCTTCCCGGGCAAACGATGTGTTCCACAAGATCCAGTGAAGGGTAGGACCCCTGAGACCGGATTGCGACTAACATACTGAGCTGGCAGGTGTACAAGTCATTTTAAAAACTTCCAATTTCCCACGCTTCTCCATACCATCAGTGGGCTTGCACTCAATCCCTATTGGTGGATTCAAGTCAGGTTTATCCCCCCTCCCAGGTACTGCTGCTGCCCATCTGCTTCTGCCCCCTGCTGGGGTCGGTTCCAGAAAGTCTGGAAGTAGCCAAGATATGCATAGCAGAGTCAACACAAGATATAAAACACAGTCTGATTACATTATGTGGTGGTCACCCCCTGTGGACAACCCTCCTGTTGATAGTAGGGGAATTTGATCACCCCCTGTGGTGATTGTCCTTCAGCTATCCCCCTCATGTAAACAGCAGGAACAATAATCGGCTGATTACATTATGGGCTGATCACCCCCTGTGGTGGCCGGTTCCACAAAGTCTGCTAGAGCCCAGAGGTTTGCAAAGAATTGTAAACCCCCCTGTGGAGATTGCCCCTCAGCTTCCACCCTCCTGTGATAGCAGGAACAAAAGTATGGTAATGGGACATAACCTTTTGGTGACTTATTTCCTGGGTATTTCCTGGCAGACCATATTAGGGCGAGAGCGATCTGATCTGGAACTACACACACATATAGGGAGTATATAGACATATATGGAGAACAAGAGGGTACCGACGGACTAAAATAGTACATTAATTACTACACCTAATAAAATATAGTAATTACAGATTTACAGTGAATCTGATAACCTCACATACATGACAAAACTTTAGAACATGATGACATTTCTTTTTGGGCTTGTGCATTGCATCCTGAACACAAAATGTAGGGGCCAGGATCAAAGTGTAGGAGCCAGACAAACCGTAAATAGGGATTTGCACGCCGAAGTCGCGCGGCTAAAATCTACAGAGGACTGCCTGTTACGTCACACACCCAATACATATTACCCATGCCATAATGCCCGTTACACATTATGCCACACATCGTAAATGCCCATTACACATGCCACACACATGTTTGTCGGCCCTACACTGCGCCGGGTAGCACCCTCATTACACAATACCGTTACACACTGCGCCAGGTAGAGCTCCCGTTACACTCTGCCCCAGGTAAAAAGCCCTCGTTACACTCTGCCCCAGGTAAAAAGCCCTCGTTACACACTGCCCCAGGTAAAGCCCCAGTTACACTTTGCCCCAGGTTAAGCCCCCGTTACACACTGCCCCAGGTTAAGCCCCCGTTACACACTGCCCCAGGTTAAGCCCCCGTTACACACTGCCCCAGGTTAAGCCCCCGTTACACACTGCCCCAGGTTAAGCCCTCGTTACACACTGCCCCAGGTAAAGCCCCCATTACACACTGCCCCAGGTTAAGCCCCCATTACACACTGCCCCAGTTAAAGCCCCTGTTACACACTGCCCCAGGTAGAGGTCCCAAATACACACTGCCCCAGGTAGAGGTCCCAAATACACACTGCCCCAGGTAGAGGTCCAAATACACACAATGTTTAGCTCTGGTAGAAAAAAAAATGAAAACACCCACACACACACTTGTAAGTATATAACCAGGGTGTGAGTGGGTTAATACTCACTGGTGTGGTTGCTGGGCTCCGTGCAGCAGCATGAAAAGGGGGGGCTCAGTAACCCGAGTGCAGGGAGTAGAGTTCCTTGCCTCGTAGTCGTAGCACGGCAGGAACAGAAAGTATTTCATAGCAGGGAGGGAGGATGTCATGAAGCAGCACCAGCCCGTGCGCAGGGAGAGACAGGCAGTGATGTAAGCAGAAGCCCAATCCTGCCTGTGCTGCAGCTACTGAGGGACGGAGGGGATATTATCAGCTGCTGGACAGGGCTTCCGGCGTCGCTGCCTGTCAGGCAGTTTAACAGGCGTAGCGTAGTGGCAGGAGAGGAGACAGAAGACCCTGCGCGCCGCCTCAGGCACCGGCTGTGCAGTGAGTGGCAGGGGTCATTTGTTATGGCGGTACGGGGTACCGGCACCATATGTTTTAGCGGTACGCCGTACCACCCCGTACCGCCATACTTGCACCACTGGGCAGTACGGACGGTGTAATGGTTACATTACTGCCTCACAGCACTGAGGTCATGGGTTCTATTCCCACCATGTGTTATATATACGGGGCAGTACGGACGGTGTAATGGTTACATTACTGCCTCACAGCACTGAGGTCATGGGTTCTATTCCCACCATGTGTTATATATACGGGGCAGTACGGACGGTGTAATGGTTATATTACTGCCTCACAGCACTGAGGTCATGGGTTCTATCCCCACCATGTGTTATATATACGGGGCAGTACGGATGGTGTAATGGTTACATTACTGCCTCACAGCGCTGAGGTCATGGGTTCTATTCCCACCATGTATTATATATACAGGGCAGTACGGACGGTATGATGGTTACATTACTGCCTCACAGCACTGATGTTATGGGTTCTATTCCCACCATGTGTTATATATATGGGGCAGTACGGACGGTGTAATGGTTACATTACTGCCTCACAGCACTGAGGTCATGGGTTCTATTCCCACCATGTGTTATATATACGAGGCAGTACAGATGGTGTAATGGTTATATTACTGCCTCACAGCACTGAGGTCATGGGTTATATCCCCACCATGTGTTATATATACAGGGCAGTACGGACGGTGTAATGGTTATATTACTGCCTCACAGCACTGAGGCCATGGGTTCTATCCCCACCATGTGTTATATATACGAGGCAGTACAGATGGTGTAATGGTTATATTACTGCCTCACAGAACTGTTGTCATGGGTTCTATCCCCACCATGTGTTATATATACGGGGCAGCACGGACGGTGTAATGGTTACATTACTGCCTCACAGCGCTGAGGTCATGGGTTCTATCCCCACCATGTGTTATATATACGGGGCAGTATGGATGGTGTAATGGTTAGCATTACTGCCTCACAGCACTGAGGTCATGGGTTCTATTCCCACCATGTGTTATATATACGGGGCAGTACGGATGGTGTAATGGTTACATTACTGCCTCACAGCACTGAGGTCATGGGTTCTATCCCCACCATGTGTTATATATACAGGGCAGTACGGACGGTGTAATGGTTATATTACTGCCTCACAGCACTGAGGTCATGGGTTCTATCCCCACCATGTGTTATATATACGAGGCAGTACAGATGGTGTAATGTTACATTACTGCCTCACAGAACTGTGGTCATGGGTTCTATCCCCACCATGTGTTATATATACGGGGCAGCACGGACGGTGTAATGGTTACATTACTGCCTCACAGCGCTGAGGTCATGGGTTCTATCCCCACCATGTGTTATATATACGGGGCTGTACGGACGGTGTAATGGTTACATTACTGCCTCACAGCACTGAGGTCATGGGTTCTATTCCCACCATGTGTTATATATACGGGGCAGTACGGACGGTGTAATGGTTATATTACTGCCTCACAGCACTGAGGTCATGGGTTCTATCTCCACCATGTGTTATATATACGGGGCAGTACGGACGGTGTAATGGTTACATTACTGCCTCACAGCACTGAGGTCATGGGTTCTATTCCCACCATGTGTTATATATACGGGGCAGTACGGACGGTGTAATGGTTATATTACTGCCTCACAGCACTGAGGTCATGGGTTCTATCCCCACCATGTGTTATATATATGGGGCAGTACGGACGGTGTAATGGTTACATTACTGCCTCACAGCACTGAGGTCATGGGTTCTATCTCCACCATGTGTTATATATACGGGCAGTACGGACGTGTAATGGTTAGCAGGTACTTATGTAATATCTGGGCTCCCGCTTTTCTTATGAGACCGCGTCCCCTCGCGGGGCTCGCTGTGCTCGCCACGCTTCGGGCACGGTGGCTCGCTGTGCTCGCCACACTATATAAAATCAACTCCATGCGTAGTTGGATAGTAGGGGTATGAAAAAATGGGGTGCATTTAACATGGGAGCCCAGATAATACATAAGTACCGGTTAGCATTACTGCCTCACAGCACTGAGGTCATGGGTTCTATCTCCACCATGTGTTATATATACGAGGCAGTACAGATGGTGTAATGGTTATATTACTGCCTCACAGCACTGAGGTCATGGGTTCTATCCCCACCATGTGTTATATATATGGGGCAGTACGGACGGTGTAATGGTTAGCATTACTGCCTCACAGCACTGAGGTCATGGATTCTATCCCCATCATGTGTTATATACAGGGCAGTACGGACGGTGTAATGGTTACATTACTGCCTCACAGCACTGAGGTCATGGGTTCTATCCCCACCATGTGTTATATATATGGGGCAGTACGGATGGTGTAATGGTTACATTACTGCCTCACAGCACTGAGGTCATGGGTTATATCCCCACCATGTGTTATATATACAGGGCAGTACGGACGGTGTAATGGTTATATTACTGCCTCACAGCACTGAGGTCATGGGTTCTATCTCCACCATGTGTTATATATACGAGGCAGTACAGATGGTGTAATGGTTATATTACTGCCTCACAGCACTGAGGTCATGGGTTCTATCCCCACCATGTGTTATATATACGGGGCAGTACGGATGGTGTAATGGTTACATTACTGCCTCACAGCGCTGAGGTCATGGGTTCTATCCCCACCATGTGTTATATATACGGGGCAGTATGGATGGTGTAATGGTTAGCATTACTGCCTCACAGCACTGAGGTCATGGGTTCTATTCCCACCATGTGTTATATATACGAGGCAGTACGGACGGTGTAATAGTTAGCATTACTGCCTCACAGCACTGAGGTCATGGGTTCTATCCCCACCATGTGTTATATATACAGGGCAGTACGGATGGTGTAATGGTTATATTACTGCCTCACAGCACTGAGGTCATGGGTTCTATCCCCACCATGTGTTATATATACGAGGTAGAACAGATGGTGTAATGGTTACATTACTGCCTCACAGAACTGTGGTCATGGGTTCTATCCCCACCATGTGTTATATATACGGGGCAGCACGGACGGTGTAATGGTTACATTACTGCCTCACAGCGCTGAGGTCATGGGTTCTATCCCCACCATGTGTTATATATACGGGGCAGTACGGACGGTGTAATGGTTACATTACTGCCTCACAGCACTGAGGTCATGGGTTCTATTCCCACCATGTGTTATATATACGGGGCAGTACGGACGGTGTAATGGTTACATTACTGCCTCACAGCGCTGAGGTCATGGGTTCTATTCCCACCATGTGTTATATATACGGGGCAGTACGGACGGTGTAATGGTTACATTACTGCCTCACAGCGCTGAGGTCATGGGTTCTATCCCCACCATGTGTTATATATACGGGGCAGTACGGACGGTGTAATGGTTACATTACTGCCTCACAGCACTGAGGTCATGGGTTCTATTCCCACCATGTGTTATATATACGGGGCAGTACGGATGGTGTAATGGTTAGCATTACTGCCTCACAGCGCTGAGGTCATGGGTTCTATCCCCACCATGTGTTATATATACGGGGCAGTACGGATGGTGTAATGGTTATAGCATTACTGCCTCACAGCACTGAGGTCATGGGTTCTATCCCCACCATGTGTTATATATACGGGGCAGCACGGACGGTGTAATGGTTAGCATTACTGCCTCACAGCGCTGAGGTCATGGGTTCTATCCCCACCATGTGTTATATATACGGGGCAGTACAGACGGTGTAATGGTTAGCATTACTGCCTAACAGCGCTGAGGTCATGGATTCTATCCCCACCATGTGTTATATATACGGGGCAGTACGGATGGTGTAATGGTTACATTACTGCCTCACAGCACTGAGGTCATGGGTTCTATCCCCACCATGGCTATAACTGTGCTGAGTATATGTGCAGGGCAGTACGGATGGTGTAATGGCTAGTATTACTGCCTCACAGCACTGAGGTCATGGGTTCTATCCCCACCATGTGTTATATATACACCATGTGTTATATATACGGGCAGTACGGATGGTGTAATGGTTAGCATTACTGCCTCACAGCACTGAGGTCATGGGTTCTATCCCCACCATGTGTTATATATACACAATGTGTTATATATACGGGCAGTACGGACGGTGTAATGGTTAGCATTACTGCCTCACAGCACTAAGGTCATGGGTTCTATCCCCACCATGTGTTATATACAGGGCAGCACGGATGGTGTAATGGTTAGCATTACTGCCTCACAGCACTGAGGTCATGGGTTCTATCCCCACCATGTGTTATATACAGGGCAGCACGGATGGTGTAATGGTTAGTATTACTGCCTCACAGTGCTGAGGTCATGGGTTCTATCCCCACCATGTGTTATATATACAGGGCAGCACGGATGGTGTAATGGTTAGTATTACTGCCTCACAGCGCTGAGGTCATGGGTTCTATTCTCACCATGTGTTATATATACGGGGCAGGACGGATGGTGTAATGGTTACATTACCGCCTCACAGCACTGAGGTCATGGATTCTATCACCACAATTTGTTATTTACACGGGGCAGTACGGACGGTGTAATGGTTAGCATTACTGCCTCACAGCACTGAGGTCATGGGTTCTATCCCCACCATGTGTTATATATACAGGGCAGCACGGATGGTGTAATGGTTAGCATTACTGCCTCACAGCACTGAGGTCATGGGTTCTATCCTCACCATGTGTTATATATACGGAGCAGTACGGATGGTGTAATGGTTAGCATTACTGCCTCACAGCACTGAGGTCATGGGTTCTATCCCCACCATGTGTTATGTATACGGGGCAGTGCGGCCTCACAGCACTGAGGTCATGGGTTCTATCCCCACCATGGCCCTAACTGGGGCAGTACGGACGGTGTAATGGTTAGTATGTAACTTCCATATTACCTGCTGAATGTGGACTGTTCTAGTCCTACTCACCTGAGTCTTCTAAACCTGTCCCATGGTCTTCCTGCAGCATGGTCACACCTGGTGCCAATCACATACTGGCACACGGTCCTGGCTGGCAGGGGCACAGAGAATGTGACCATTTGCACCTTGCAGTATCGTGTCTGGTCTCCCATAGCGGCCATATTTGTGGAGTTCCATCTGTGTGAGTCGCAGTTGCTGATGTTGTAGTGTGCACGGTCCCTCCAGCAGATCTGCCCGGTACGGTGGCCATTTCCGCTGTTACCCAGCCCACCTCACACACAGACCTATATAATAAATACGCAGCCGATGTAACAAGCAGACGCGTCTCTTTGTGCAATAACAATGCAGAAGGTTGACATGTTTTTTTTAATTCCCCCCCCCCCCCCCCCTCTGTGGTTCCAGAACAGGAAGTAGTTCATGCCCTACCCTCCGCTAGGCCATGGAGGGAGAATACAATGCCGAGCTATACGAGGGGCTGCCGTACACTTAGGGTGATATTTAATAGAATGCGAGTAGTTTAGTAAGGTTCCGAAATCGCACCTTATCACATTTTTTGGAAGAACTGAACTACTTAATGAGATGCAAATTCGTGGCAAAAAAATGCGGTCTGGTGCGATTTTTTTCGTCATGAAAAATGTGCGAATTTGAGGACATGTGCGATTTGGGAGACGTGGTAATGTGCATTTTTGTGGGGGAAAAAAATGGCGTGGGATCTCCCATCCTGGCCATCCCCATGCTCATCGAGCCGAACTTGGTACTAAAAAAAATGGGGGTCAAAAAGTGTAGGGGTCCCCCGTATTTCTGAAACCAGCCCCGGACCCTTGAACTGGTCCAGGTTCCAAAAATACGGGGAGAAAAAAAATGGGGGTCCCCCATATTTTGGAACCAGCACCGGGCTCCAACAGCCAGTGGTGTCCTGCCACAGCCGGGGGGACACTTTTTACATAAGGTCCCTCAGCCGTACCATGGGCATCGTGGCTGGTCAGCCCTGGTTGGGGTACCTGGGGGAGTGGGGACCCCCCAATAAAGGGGTCCCCCCCCCCCAGGCTTCACCCGTCCGGGGCTGTACCTGGCCGGTTGCTTTTTGCAGGTTAACTACAAGTCCCAGCAGGCCTCCCACACATGCTGGGACTAGACGAACCACAAGTCCCAGCATGTGGGGCATTAATGGGACCCTCTTAGACTTGGCCACCTGTGACTGCGGGGTGAGCCAGCTTCCTCCGTTGTAATGAGAGCAGAGAATCGCGCTGTCAGAGAGCTATAGAAGCACTCAGCTGATTGGCTGTAGGCATCTCCATGGAGACGCCTACAGCCAATCAGGGCTGAGTGCTTCTATAGCACAATGACAGCGCGATTCTTGCCTGGATTGGTAAGTATAGTGGTGTAAACTTTTTTTTACAATTTTTTACACGTATCAGCGGACAACACCGGGTGGGTGAAGCCTGCAGGGTGGGGTGGGGGGAGAATGGGGGACATCCCCCTTTTTTCAGTGGGTCCCCAATCCCCCATCCAGGGCTGACATGGTATGGCCCTGTATTTTTGGAACCAGGACTGGTCAAAGAGTCCGGGGCTGGTTTAAGAAACACAGGGGACCCCTAGGCTTTTTGTCCCCTGTATTTTTGGAACCAGGTCCGGCTCAATGATCCCGGGGCTGGTTATGCTCAGGAAGGGGAACCCCACACCATTTTTTTTTCCCTTTAATTTTTCAAATTTTGGGGGACATAACCATGAACTGGTCTGTGCATGGTTCTGTCAAAATCGCTTGTTACAACCTGGTCTTTTTGTGTGGCGATTTTTGGCAATGTTTTTCCGAAATCGCATCCCATTCATTTTGTGATTTGTATACTTAATAATGGGAAAACATCTGGATGCAAATTGAAAAATCACCAGTTCAGAATGTGCGAATTCGCAGCAAAAAGTGAGATTTTTAGCGCAATACACATCCCATTAAGTTGGTGATTTTCTTTCGGTTTTTTGACTAAAAATCACAGAAAAAACAAAGTAGCATCCCATTAAATGTCACTCCTAGTGGCCAGTTAGACGACTAAAAAAAAATACAACCCATACCCATCCAGGCAGCAGTGTGCACAATACTAGTGGGCTGTGCTGCCATCCAGTGGCTGAAATTAGGTACAGCAATTATTGTACATTTTACTCTCTCAAAGGCCTGATTCGAGGTCTCATGCTCATGGAAACTAGCACGTTACTAACACTAAGGGGGTAGCCTGACTACAGATATCCCCACCATATATCCCCATCTATATATGGATAGCCGGGAGATAGTACCAGCTACACAGGATCTCCCGCTGGTTAGAGTAAAACATACATTTCTTTTATAAAGACAATTGTCCCCTAACTCAGGTAAATCCAGCATGCTGTTTTGGTATACACAGGCAGATGTATGGAGCCTTAACAAGAGATAAACGTGAGGGTGATCAATGTCCAGCCAATAAGCCCCTAACTGAAATTTAAAACCAGCCTGTAATGTGACAGTTAGGGGCAGATGGGCTGGGTGTTTCTCTCATCCATCCATCCCTGTTTGCTAGTAACTGTCATACAGAATATACACAGGAAATGTCACTGACCTATCAGGTACTTGTGTTCTCTCAGCTGAATCCTGATATTAGTTATGGCGTCCCCCGGCTCAGGTGTTGGCGAGCGTATAGTGATGTGTGGGGCTTATTACCCCGGTGCAATGTACGTTACTGTTCTATGGTGAGCGATGTAATGAGAGGGGGGATAACAGCAGCACATTTATTGCAGATGTAAGTAACAGACCTGGTCATTACATACAGTCAGGGCAGCAGAGAGGAATGCCGGGCCCCGGTAACATTTTGGGGGCGTGGCCTAAGTGTGGGAGGCGTGGGCACTGATCCATGATTATGACGCACCTGCAATGTGGCGGAGGCTGGCACCATCTGCACGGGTGACTTCAGTGATGCAATATGTGAGCTACGTATGATTCAGTCACACTTCCCGGGAGGCCTCGTCTTCTATCTCAGCACCTGTGTGCTCAGGAAGAATTGTGTCCGTTCCCTCAGTGCATCGTCTGTTGAACTTCCTCATTTGCCTAAGGAAGAACAGCCTCTGCTGCACTTTGCCAACTATAGTATCAGTGTTGGGCCCGGGAGATTGTGGTTCCTAGGAACATGAAAGAGTCCACTAGTGACCCCACACTGTCAGCGGAGGAACACCAATGGCCTTCTGTCACACTCTGGGGATTTGCAGGGACTGGCAAACGGGAGTTAACCTTGGAGGAGCCGGGACTCGGGTGGCGGAGGTTTGGCAGCGCATAACAGGTAATGAGGTAAATGCAATGGTAGTACAACAATAACAGTCTGTATAATGATGAATGGACTGGGATAGAGAATTTGCATAAACAACGGTAACGAGGTTGAAGATGATGAAGAGTTTGGAGACCGCTGTAAAAGTTCATAGTAATAATAATAAGGACCTTGAAGATGTCTGTAGAAACGTGGGGCTGTGAAGACGTGGGGCTGTAAAGACGTGGGGCTGTAAAGACGTGGGGCTTTAGCACTTTGAACAACTGTGATACTTGAACAAGACCGTGAATAACTTTAGCACTCTTGAATAACTTTAGCACTCTTGAACATGACTTGATAACTTTAGCACTCTAGTAAGACTTTAACACACTGTGGATACTTTACAATAATAAGGTAGTGTGCAAAGTGTGAAGAAGATTCGTTAAAGCGTTCGAGTTATCGTGGAACATCCATCCATATACACATCATTCCATTATACTTATGTAGAAAAGAACGGTCGCTGGGAGCGGCGCTGGCAGTTTTAGCAGATATTTTGAGGATCTCTCGCAGCAACGTCGGCACTCAAAGGGTTAATAAGTGCATCTTAGGGGAGGGTGGGGGGGGTGGGGTGTGAGGTCGTTGCCCCGGGCACCGTGTCCCCTAGCTACTCATGGAATCGGTACATCTGTCAGAATGAACTTAGGTCTACAGTCATTAGGTCGACCCCACTAGGTCAGTGAAAAACCCCATGTCGACCTTATGACCAGTCGACCTTCCTCATGTCGACCTTTATGCAAATTCGACCTTAAGTCATGTCGACCTTTGCCTATGTCGACCTTCCTTCCAGTCAACCTAAGTTCATTCTAGATGACCGCTTCATATATATATATATATATATATATATATATATATATATATATATATATATATATATATATATATATATATATATATATATAATCACAAATAGCAAAAAAATACTGACAGTTTCTCAAGGCACTCCTCACTCTCAATTCTGTTTTATATCATATACTCCTTATTTCTCAGTATACATAGAAAACAAAGAGAGAAAATATACATAGGGTGATATGGATTCTAGAAGAGAAAAGTCCCCAAGTGGTGAACTCTGACACTCTGAGCTCGAATGGGGGAGGAGTCAACTCCAAATCACGATCATCTATCCCAGAATGATTTGTCCACAGAACTTTAGACAAAAACAGCAAAAGCTGGAAAACCACAGGAGTCCCTGGATGCTGGATATAGATGTTATTCCTGGTGATAGGTCCACTGTGCGCAAGTCCCTACGGCCGTGGCGGTGATCAGAACAGTGGGGCGGGCGGTGGTGATCATCGGTGTCCAGCGCCGCAGCGGGCGGGCAGTAGCGGCAATTACAACTTTAAAATAACGTGTCAAATGACTCTCCGGCTTTTCATTGGCTGAGATAGAGCACTCTATGCCAATGCCGCCTCTACTGCCAACGTGGTATACAGTCATTAGGTTGACAAGCATTAGGTCAACAGTCAAAAGGTCAAGATGGGGTTTTTCACTGTTTTTTGAGCCGACGGGCGGTATTTCATGCATCCACTAGGGCCTGGTGGGAGAATAAAATAGTGTGCCCAAAGCATGGCGGGCGCAGCGACATGGACGCTGAAACGCGGTGCTGAGTTTGTGTCCATTTCGACATTTGGGTCAGAAAAACAGTGAAAAACCCCATGTCGACCTAGACCCATTTCGAACTGTCAGCATGTTCACCCAATGCTTGTCGACCATCTTCTTGTCGACCTAATGATCCATACCGGCCAACGTATTGCTTCTGCTTCTCCCCATCTCTGGATCTCACTCTCTGAAGAACTCCAAGCATGTTCCCAAGACCCACTTCTTCATACCCAGCCATCGCTCACCCTAAACTATGCATACGGTCTACCCAATATGTCACCCGTCTGCATGTCCCTCCCCTATAGAGTGTAAGCTCTTACGAGCAGGGCCCTCTCTCCTCATGTGCTTTCCCTTCTTCCTTATACTGTCATCTGGCCCATACATTGGCACCTAATCCTTAGTTTCTGCAGACCTGCCGTGTATGGAGTGTTATGACCACTGATGTTTATACCAGGTCTTGTTCTGTAAGTCAGCGGTTTTCTGGTTTCGTTTATTTGTACATGTACATCGTTAGGTGCTGCGGAACCCTTGTGGGTCACATTAATTAGGGGTAATAATCTCCTCCCCACAACATCACCGACCCCGTGGGTTTTGCCACCCTGCTGCATATTTGGGTATTAGGACCACCGATGGAGTGTATAACCCCACCCCATGTGCTACCATAAGTCACTGGTTCTTGTCCTGTGTAGGTGCGCTGCGGACACCTTGCGGCACCATATAAATATTACGAACGAACTTTCTGTATAATAAATCCAGGATAATATATACTTTAAGTTCACGTTATTGAATGTTTTTATTAATTTAACACATTTAAAACAAGCAGTAAAAACACAAAGTGTAACATTCAAACACAAACATAGTTAATGTAAGATCCTGTACAGTACTATACAACTAGGGCGAGCGTTAGACAACAGGCGTGGAGGAGGGGGACAGTAAGCTGGGCGTTCGTTACTTGCTGGGGAGGACCCCAAATACTTTGGCCTTCTCCTTATATTTCCCCAGTAGCTCTCTTAGATCCACCACCAGATTTTCCTTCATGAGCTCCTCATACTCGATCTCCGTCTTCAGACGCTTCTCCTCCAGGCATTTCTGAAAGACATCAGAAATCCACCAAGTAAACCCCCATCCGGGTATCGTCCCATTGGTTCTCAGAGTTGAAACTGTGTTTACCATAGCAACCCAACACACACACACACACGGTACACAGCCTGGCAGCCGATGACAACGGCGACCGGTAGTACAGACTGCGCACTGCAGAGATGGCGCACCAACTACTCGCCTCTACTGAAGAAGCGGGCGGACTTGGAGGCGGGGCCCAGGGCAAGACGCAGGTCCTTGTACACTACAGTACTGTAACACGCCATGCATATAGAATCTATATATAAATGATGTATGCAATTAAACGGGATGTCTAAGAAAAACCCAGTGACCTAGTGGAATGAGCAGCCCGGGGCAGGCAGATCCGCCACTGCATGCACGTGGTGGATGGCCAAACAGAACCATCTGGACACGGTCTGCTTCTATGCCAGCCAGCCTCGATTGCAAAACCCATTTAAAGGACAGTAAAGGAGTCAGACCTTCCAATTATGGAGTCTGGGAATGAAGACACAGCCGGGAGAGGATGCTCTGCCCAACCGAACATTCAAATCACATCTTTCATAGGGGCAGATGTATTAAGCCTTAACAAGAGATAAATCCAAGTGTGATAAGGAGAGATAAACGCCCAGCCAATCAGCTCCCAACTGCCATGTTACAGCCTGTGTTTGATAAAAGTCAGTGAGGAGCTGATTGGCTGGGCATTTATCTTTATCACCCTTGCATTTATCTCTTGTTAAGGATTAATACATCTGCCCCATTGTCTTATAACTGCGGCCCTGATGCTGGAGGTAGGCAACAGCTGTCACGTTGCCTGACTGTACCTGGATTGGATGAGGGCGAAGCAGAGAGCCCGGAACACCACTGAGGGGGGATTCAGAATAGATCTCAACAGTAAAATACTCTCTCTAATGGACAAAACCATGCTGCACTGCAGCTGGGGCAGATGCAACATGTGCGAAGAGTTAGATTTGAGTGGGGTATATTGTTTCTGTGCAGGGCAAATACTGGCTGCTTTTCTTTTACCCTGCAATTTAGATTTCAGTTTGGACCCCCCCCCCAAATCTAATTCTCTCTGCACATGTAAAAGAAAATAAAGCGGATTAAAGCAGCCACTGTAATAAGGTGCCCATTCCTCAAAACGACACTGCCTGGGGTGGGTACAGGAGAGGAGCCTGGACTGCTGGGAAGTAAAAGCTTTAACTGTTTGGTGCCCGGGGAAGACGGAGTCATGTCTATGGGGGTATGAGACTACATGCAATGTGCTGTGATGGGATCAGCTCCAGATCCCAAGGGTCATCGCGGACTGTATGGTCCCTGACAATCTATTTGCTTTAAATGAAGTCATTGGAACATTCCATATGCAGCTGTGATGTTGTTAGCTCCTATACTAGATAAGGGAACGTTAGCTACACCGGCCCATAATGCTAACACCAATACTAATGCCCCTGAGCTCCGGTAAATAATCTTTGTGGCTGTTTACACCACCTCCTCCCGCCAGATGTGTGACCGGGCTGCTGCCCCTGCAATGGCGTAGCGTTGGGCTAGTGGTTCCTCACCTCTATCGCCGCTATGTGGGAAGCCACCGCCGTCACCACCCGGGCCAGCTTACTCGCCACTTGTCTCATCTCCTCTTCCGTCTGGTGCTCAACAAGCTGCAGCCTGAGGAGACAAGAGGACAAATCAGACAACGTGTGCACAGGACCATGGCTTGGGGTCCTCTCAACCACCTCCGCTGAATTACACTCACTCCTGCTGGGCCTTCTGGAGGTCCTTCATGGCCTCCTCCAGGCTCTTGTTAACACCAGACTCCAGCAGCTGGCGATGTTTCTCCAAAGACGCGATTTCCGCAGCCCATCGCTTCTCTTCCTGGTCAGCTTCCTGAGAACAGGGCATGGGTCAGAAGGTAAAACATCGCCGAACCCTGTACCCGCCCCGCACTATGGCTGAGGCCTCACCTCTACTTTCTGCAGATTAAGCTCATCCAGCTTCTGAGCCTCTTCCTTGCGATGCTTCACCTCATTTCTCTTCTCTGCAATCAGAGAATTCAGCTGGAATAAAAAAGACAACATTCCCTTAGTTGCTGGTGTGGACCCATTACTGTACACCACAGGTGGTCAGTCAGCATCAGGGTCCGAGCCCTAGACCCCCATCCTTTTCCCTCCGGGAATATCATGGTCTCTGTAGTTAGATGGGGCATCTGGGACTCACCTGCTCCAACATGTCTTCAGATTCCATTTGCTTGTTGGTGGCATGTGCGATCTGTCCTTCCAGCTGTGTTAGGATCTCCAACAGTGGAATCTGCATCATAAAATGTAAAATAAATAAATAAACTGAACACTTTCTGTGATAGTTGAGAACAATGCCTACACTCCTCTGGAATTAGCTACAGGAGTACTTCCAGAGGATTGGAAAGTAGCACAGGCAGTCCCACTACACAAAAGGGGAAGCAAGGAAGAGGCATGTCAGGGCTGAAACTAGGGCTTAGGCAGCAATTTGGCTCTGCTGCCCCACCCACTCCCCCCTGCATGTATGGGTACCACATCCAGCACCCGGGCTCATGCAAACTACTTTGCCCTACTAGTTGTGGGACATTTTTGGAAACACTTAACAGAAACTATAGAATCGCAATTCGGAATTTCAGGAAGTGGGATGGATGCTGCACTTAATACTTGCCTCAGAGGCCACCCCACATAGATCAATTAAGGTAGAACTTAAGCTGGTTACACACTAGTAGATATATCTGCAGATATAGTTAAACAGATCAGTCAGCGTGTTCGCCATACACACTGCCCAATCGTTTGTGATTGACATAACTGGGTGGAAGAATGCCCAGTGAGCTGTCAATCACCAGCGTCTCCTGCAGTGGCTGTATGGGTGGTTGGCAGATCACCCGTACACACAGAACTATGTCGATATATCTTAGATATAAATTGTCTACAAACACAGGGGGCCCAGCACTCACTGCAACAAACTGACTCACCTTAACATTCAAATAATTAAATAAATAATGGGGTTTTAGTTGCAGTGAAATGGGGTTCCTTGGCGATGGGCTGCAAGCTTTAATGCATTGATCAATTCATGAACTAAAACCCCATTATTTATTTATTTGATTATTTGAATTTTAAGGGGAGTCAGTTTGTTGTAGTGAGTGCTGGGCTGTGTTTGTATTTACTAGAGTGTGTGGTCACAGGCCACTGCACCCCATCCTGGGAAGTGTGGGTGCTGTTTGCACCCACACTGTGTTGCACAGCCGACGCGATATATCAGACCGACGGCCTTCAGATGTATTGATGGTACACACTGCCGGATGGTCAGTCGATATATCGGCCATTCAAATCGAACAGTGTGTACGCAGCTTAAGGGTGTTAAATGCTATAAAATACTAACTTGTGATATATTATACTTTAAAAAATACAGGCAATGAGCTTTTTTGAGGTTGGTAGTGCTCCCTAGAGTCAGATATATATAACAATTCAGCGGCCAGAGTACATAAAGGAACAAAGAAAACAGTAACTAACAGCTGAATACAATATAGGACAGGTACAGGGTATAGGACCATAGCTGCAGTGATCACGAAGTTGAGGTCCCACATCACTGTTTCTGGGTCCCATCATAGTATGCTTTTATGCTCCCCATATAGAACCAGTCCACCTACATATCCACAATAGATAGGATGGAAGTTGGGGCAGTACTGGGGGCAAAGTAGGGGGTTAGGCGCAGGCAATGCTGGGGTTAGAGAAGGGATAAGGTTAGATAGTATCTGGGACGGTACTGGGTGGGCAAGGAGGGGGTTAGGGGCAGGAAGTGCTGGAGTGTAATGCTGTGTACACACGGTCCGATTTCCTTTCCGATGTTGACGATATAGTCAACATCGGATCGGCATCAGACCTGAAGCAGATCGCAAGGGTTTTAACCCTTGCGATCCCAATCCGATCCCGATGCGTGTTCACGTATCGGAAGCCAGAAAGTCTTGGCTGCCTTGTCTATATAGTGCAGATCTGCACTATATAGTCAAGATTGGATGCAAATCGGATGTGCCTTAAGATCCTATCCGATCAGATCGTGGATAGGATCTTAAGGCACATCTACCGTGTGTACACACCATAAGGATGGGATAAGGGTAGTCACCTGGCCGGTGCTGTGTATCACCAACTGTCACATTTTAAAACTCCATAGGTGACCTGGAAAACATGAACTGCTGGGGGAACTTGAGGACCACTGAGCTGGAACACGGTAACTGGAAAGACTAGGACAGCTTTACCGGTATAGGGGCAGATGTATTAGGCCTGGTAAAGGGGAAGTGGATGGAGATAAATCACCAGCCAACCAGCTGTGTCCAAAAAATGACAGTTGGGAGCTGATTGGCTGGTGAATCATCTCCTTCCACTTCCTCTCTTTACCAGGCTTAATACATCTGCCCCAGTGTTTGAAGCAGAGGAGTGGAAACCTGATAGTACTGGAGTATTGAAAGTGGGATGGTTTTCTTGTGTTTGCAGGAGGAGCAAACCAAGGACAGTGAACGCTTTGTGGGCGCACTCTTTAAGTAATATCTTAAATGCGTATAATGGAATTATTTTAAAATTTAACTTTTAATGGAAACAGCTTAAAAAGAGTAGGGCGCAATGAAAATTATAGTATATATAATATTAATGGTTTTGTTGTGTGGTTATTTTTTTGATGTTAAATACTTACATCCAAATAAATCACTTTAAACCACACGTTTTGTGTATCATTTACTGCATGTGATCAACACAGGTATATAGACCTGGGTGACAGTAGGCTGCAAAAATGAGTTTTATCCCCCGGGGTAGGGATTTACTTCTGGGGGGGATTTAGGCTGCCCCACGTCACTTGTACGAAAAAATTAATAATAGTAAGGTTATGCCTAATGGCCGATTTTACAACACTGATAGTAGGCGGCTCCAAAGCTGCTTATCAAATGATCGTGCAACCCCAAATAGGTAATACCACACCTGGACTTCTCCAGGGGTCTCCCACCCGGATACTGCCCAGGCCCTTCACTGCTTGGCTTCCAAGTTCGGAAGGGTTTTGGGCAGACCAGTGAGGTATAATGGTATAATGGGTAGGGGTGCAAATCACAGACAGCTGCTCCAGTTAACTATCGATGTCATGGATAATTGCACAAACATGTAGTATCAGATTACCCCTCAAAACTAGAGTGACATACTGTGGTTAGATAGGTGGTATAACAGTAGATAATCTAGCACAGTGCAGACGAATACATAGTAACTTGATGATATCCAAAAGTAGCAATAGTAGGCTGGTATAGCACAATACACTTAATTGGGATCAAATATGCAAAGTCGCACTTGTGAAACAGTTATTCTGAATTGTACTTCCACAATTGAGTCACAAAGAAACAGTGTATCCAAAAAGAGCACTTAGACTGAGTGGTGTTTGCAGGGATTACTGATACCTGTATAGCTGACTAAATAGCTTTAGTTTAAGTCATTCAGTTCCGTCAATATAGTTAACTGGGCGGTATTGATTTCAATTGATCCATTTGATATAATCCACTCAGATATATTAGTTACTATCTCAGATTGAAGTTGGTGCGCTGTAATGTATACAACCAGAATAAGTCTCACGTATCTGGGTCATTACCATATTTTGTACAGTTGAGAGAGTGGGTGAATGTCTAGGGGAGCAGCGCTCAGAGGCAATGCCGTCCGAGATTGCTCCTGTACCTGAACCTGCTTTGATCCCGGCAGGTAACCGTGGTGTCCCGCGCAGAGCTGCGTGGCTGGAGGGGGCTGAGTGACGTCCGTCTCAGCCAGCGCCGAGCACTATTACGAGTCCTGCGGGGAATAGGTCAGGAGAGGCTGGCGTGGAGTCGTCCTGCTGTTGGACGCTGCATGACGAAGCCTGTCGTAGGCGAAACACATGTCCACAGCGGCCCCCCACGTCACCTTCTTGGAACCAACAGCAGGACAACTCCAAGCCAGCCTCTCCAGACCTATTCCCCGCAGGACTCGTAATAGTGCTCGGCGCTGGCTGAGACGGACGTCACTCAGCCCCCTCCAGCCACGCAGCTCTGCGCGGGACACCACGGTTACCTACCGGGATCAAAGCAGGTTCAGGTACAGGAGCAATCTCGGACGGCATTGCCTCTGAGCGCTGCTCCCCTAGACATTCACCCACTCTCTCAACTGTACAAAATATGGTAATGACCCAGATACGTGAGACTTATTCTGGTTGTATACATTACAGCGCACCAACTTCAATCTGAGATAGTAACTAATATATCTGAGTGGATTATATCAAATGGATCAATTGAAATCAATACCGCCCAGTTAACTATATTGACGGAACTGAATGACTTAAACTAAAGCTATTTAGTCAGCTATACAGGTATCAGTAATCCCTGCAAACACCACTCAGTCTAAGTGCTCTTTTTGGATACACTGTTTCTTTGTGACTCAATTGTGGAAGTACAATTCAGAATAACTGTTTCACAAGTGCGACTTTGCATATTTGATCCCAATTAAGTGTATTGTGCTATACCAGCCTACTATTGCTACTTTTGGATATCATCAAGTTACTATGTATTCGTCTGCACTGTGCTAGATTATCTACTGTTATACCACCTATCTAACCACAGTATGTCACTCTAGTTTTGAGGGGTAATCTGATACTACATGTTTGTGCAATTATCCATGACATCGATAGTTAACTGGAGCAGCTGTCTGTGATTTGCACCCCTACCCATTATACCACCATACCTCACTGGTCTGCCCAAAACCCTTCCGAACTTGGAAGCCAAGCAGTGAAGGGCCTGGGCAGTATCCGGGTGGGAGACCCCTGGAGAAGTCCAGGTGTGGTATTACCTATTTGGGGTTGCACGATCATTTGATAAGCAGCTTTGGAGCCGCCTACTATCAGTGTTCTAAAATCGGCCATTAGGCATAACCTTACTATTATTAATTTTTTCGTACAAGTGACGTGGGGCAGCCTAAATCCCCCCCAGAAGTAAATCCCTACCCCGGGGGATAAAACTCATTTTTGCAGCCTACTGTCACCCAGGTCTATATACCTGTGTTGATCACATGCAGTAAATGATACACAAAACGTGTGGTTTAAAGTGATTTATTTGGATGTAAGTATTTAACATCAAAAAAATAACCACACAACAAAACCATTAATATTATATATACTATAATTTTCATTGCGCCCTACTCTTTTTAAGCTGTTTCCATTAAAAGTTAAATTTTAAAATAATTCCATTATACGCATTTAAGATATTACTTAAAGAGTGCGCCCACAAAGCGTTCACTGTCCTTGGTTTGCTCCTCCTGCAAACCCAAGAAAACCATCCCACTTTCAGTCTAGCTACTGAACGCGGGGCGCACCACCAACACCACAACTACCAGCATCAGCCTGGAGTAGTTTTTATGTTGGTTAGAGATTATTCAACAAAATATTAAATCATTTATTTCTCAGCTGTAGCGGGTCCACTCCCCCTTTTTTCAGTACTGGAGTATTACCAGGGAGCAGGAGGGAGGCCGCCATCTCAGGAAGAGGTATGGCTCACAGACTGGACAGTATCTAGGTAAGCATGCACTGTCAGCATTGACACAAGCAAAGGACGACACAAGCAAAGGGTAGACATGAGCTTTTCACATTTGTGTGTTAATGTGGACAGCAGAGCCCTTTATTCCCAATTAGTGTGCCGCAAAGCATCCCATGGCTCGCCATCTCTCAGACCACTATACTGCATGAGAAACGTTGCCCCCAAAAAACCCGAAATCGTGAAAAAATAATAATAAAATCATGTCGACCATCGGCATTTTGTCAATGTACAACCCAGTGCATGTTGACCTTCTCACTGTTGACCCATCATCTGGATCCTGCTCAGCAAATGTCAGTTATGTTAGCGCAGGTGGTTACTTGTATAATGCGCCTCACTATCTCAGGCTGTGCACCAATAGCAGGATCCCGAGCACCCCTGCGCACCAATAGCAGGACAAGAGCCGAGAAGGAGGAGCTTTATCAGGGCTGGGAGAAAGGTGTAGTGAAGAGACTTAGAACCAATCAGGGGTGCCAGATGATGCTCCGACAGGCGGTACCCCCACTTACAGGGGCTATTCTCCCTCATGGCGGTCTAGGACCCCCACCATAGAGGGAGAACAGAAGCTGTGTTGAGCGCTGCGAGCCCACAAGGGGCGTCTTAGCACTCGTCCCCTTGTCGGAGTCCCTGCGGTCAAGACTACGATGTCGGGATACTGACAGTCGGAATCCCGACTACCGGTGCATCATACCACACCCTCAACCAGCACCCTCCATCTGTCAAACAGCCTGTAAAATGGCAGTTAGACACCGATTGGTTGGTAGTGTATCCCTCTCCAAGCGTTACCTCTGCCTTCAATACAAATGATCATACACCTTGTATAAAACAAACTCTGGATACCCAGTAAAACAAACCCCTCTATATATATAGTCAGGCGATTACTCCTTAGATACTCCAGACACATGGGAGTATGAAGTTCATTAAAAGCCCTTACGTTGATCTTGTTCCTACATTGGTTCAAGCTGCCCTGATCGCCGTCCAGGTTCCACTCAATCTGGAAATCGCGTCCGTTTGCATTCTCCGCCGTGGGAGGTATCAGCCGCGCTTTTCGCGCCACCTTGTGAAACTCCGCTATTTGTGTCTCCACCTGTAGAACAGACCGCACTGGATTAAGCACGGTTCCCAAATAAATGTACCCTTTATAGTTTACAAACCCCCCAAGCTCTCGGAACTGATTATAAAGAAAGGGAGGGGGAGGGGCAGGAACAGCGAACCCCAAAGAAATTTTATAGATAGAGAGATATTCTCGGCTGCATCTTGTGACACGGAGATAAACGTGGGAACAGCATTAGAACGTTATAGAGAAGGGAGACCATCAGTCATGGTGGGTACAGAGTGTGGGATATTAGGTGGCTGTCTGTACGGGGATATTGGCGCTTACCGATTCTTTGAGTTTAGCGAATTTCAGCTCCTCGCTCCACAGATGCTGTTTGTCATCATCCAGCTCTCTGGTCAGTTTGGTGATGGTCTCCTGCAGCTCCGTCTCCTCATACTTAATCCTCTCTATATCCGCTACAGAGTATTTCTGGTTGTCCAGAATGTTCTTCAGTCGAAGGTTCTCCTGCTTTATGGCCTCCCGCTCCAGCTCTGGGGGTGGACAGACAGATCACAGTAACCAGCCTCCAGGTGCAGCCAGGGACCATCACTGGTTCTGTGTCACTAATGCTACCAGTTACGCAGGTCATGGTTTGGTTGCGTCACTAATGCTACCAGTTACGCAGGTCATGGTTTGGTTGCGTCACTAATGCTACCAGTTACGCAGGTCATGGTTTGGTTGCATCACTAATGCTACCAGTTACGCAGGTCATGGTTTGGTTGCGTCACTAATGCTACCAGTTACGCAGGTCATGGTTTGGTTGCGTCACTAATGCTACCAGTTACGCAGGTCATGGTTTGGTTGCGTCACTAATGCTACCAGTTACGCAGGTCATGGTTTGGTTGCGTCACTAATGCTACCAGTTACGCAGGTCATGGTTTGGTTGTGTCATTATTGCCACCAGTTACGCAGGTCATGGTTTGGTTGTGTCACTAACGCCACCAGTTACGCAGGTCATGGTTTGGTTGTGTCAGTAACGCTACCAGTTACGCAGGTCATGGTTTGGTTGTGTCACTAATGCCACCAGTTACGCAGGTCATGGTTTGGTTGTGTCACTAATGCTACCAGTTACGCAGGTCATGGTTTGGTTGTGTCACTAATGCTACCAGTTACGCAGGTCATGGTTTGGTTGTGTCACTAATGCTACCAGTTACGCAGGTCATGGTTTGGTTGTGTCACTAATGCTACCAGTTACGCAGGTCATGGTTTGGTTGTGTCACTAATGCTACCAGTTACGCAGGTCATGGATTGGTTGTGTCACTAACACTACCAGTTACGCAGGTCATGGATTGGTTGTGTCATTATTGCCACCAGTTACGCAGGTCATGGTTTGGTTGCGTCACTAATGCTACCAGTTACGCAGGTCATGGTTTGGTTGTGTCACTAACGCTACCAGTTACGCAGGTCATGGTTTGGTTGTGTCACTAACGCTACCAGTTACGCAGGTCATGGTTTGGTTGTGTCATTATTGCCACCAGTTACGCAGGTCATGGTTTGGTTGCGTCACTTATGCTACCAGTTACGCAGGTCATGGTTTGGTTGTGTCATTATTGCCACCAGTTACGCAGGTCATGGTTTGGTTGTGTCACTTATGCTACCAGTTACGCAGGTCATGGTTTGGTTGCGTCATTATTTGATTTTGGTTCGAGAAATCTAAATGAGACCTTGAAATCAGACAGGGTTGCAGACTACTCACCTAAGGCTTCCACTTCCTCGCTGATGCTGCCGACCCGCTGGTCTAGCAATGCTGAATGAGACTCCATCTCCGTCAGGTAGTTCTGGTATTTCTGCATATCCGCCTGCAGCAATATCTTCATCTTCCTCTTAGAGGCCAAAGGGTCCTAAAACAGCAAACATTTACTCACTCTTATTATTCCCAACATCCAGCATGCGGTACCCCGGGAGAGGACGGTCTCATCTGACACAGGAGTGGAGTATACAGCCAAGAGGAAACACAGAAGAACATCAGACATGTGGGAAACAAATGTGTGTGTGTGTGTATGTATGTATGTATGTATGTATGTATGTATGTATGTATCTATCAGACATGTGGGAAACAAACGTGTGTGTGTGTGTCTGTGTATGTATGTATGTATGTATGTATGTATCAGACATGTGGGAAACAAACGTGTGTGTGTGTGTGGGTGGGTGTGTGTATGTATGTATGTATGTATGTATGTATGGGGTGGGACCCCAGAGCAGATCAGACACGTACCGGTTCACTCTCCTTTTCTCTCTCTATCCTATCTATTTCCTCCGCTAACCTCCGCGCCTCAGCGTGCAGCGACTCCAGGTGAGACTCATCCACAGCGTACAAATCCTCTGCCAGGGCAGAAGTCGGAGTGAATTAGACGTCCGGGGGTCACGGCGCGGACGCCTCTTACACATAACGTACAGTGAGGACACCAGACAGATTACAGCCACTTACTGAGTTTGGAGCACACTTCTAAATCAAGGTCCTCAAATGTATCCTCGCCCCCCATGAACTGCTCGTAGCACTTGGCAGTGTAATCCATAAATACCTGCAAGGACAGGACGGCATTTCCAGTCACCTCTGTGTAACAAGCTGCATGTCATTATAGGAAGGAGCAGGACAGTGCTGGTCACACTGGGTAAGTCCTTCATATCTCACAACACAGCGGTAATGGAGGGGAGCGGTAACCGTGTTCTATTGCCGTCACCTGCGCGGCACAGCCCACCTCACCCATACTGGGGGCACTCTATGAGAATTGCTCTGTTTGGTTTTTACTGCACGGTTATAGAATTGCTCCCAATATATCTGCATTGTATTATATTTTAGGACAAATGTCCCGTCAGATACAAATCCCATTCCCCTTAGTATTGTGGATCAGCGCTGAGGATGGCACATCTCTAGAATGCAGTTACCTGGTTGAAGTCAATTCCATTGTCGCTCTGTTCTCCCAACTGAGGCTCCTCAAACCCCTGCTCCTCGCCCCTCAGCACACAGCAGAACTGCCAACAGAGAACAGCGTCACGTGGGTGATTGGTGCACAGTATGTGTGTAATCGGGCACAATAACGCGTAACGGTGCCGATGTCGCATCGTTCAGAATATCGCCCAGTGTCCATGCTCCAAACAAACGGGAAACGGTCATTGGGTCGGAACAATTAAGGCAGACACACATTGGGACGTCCACTGACAGTCGACAGACAAAAGGTCGACACAAGCATTAAGTCAACACTGGGAAGGACAACAGTCAAAAGGTTGACATGGGGGTTTTCACATTTATTTGAGCCAACATGCGGTATTTCATGCCCCACCATCCACTAGGGCATGGAGGGAGAATATAACAGTGCGCCTGAAGAATGGCGAGCGCAGCGTCTGGACGCGGTACACCGGTATGGTGTCCATGTCGACATTTAAAAAAAAAAGACTGGGGAAAAGTCGACTGTCACAATGTCAGCTTAATGCTTGCGTCAACTTTAGGGATGTCAACCTTTTCCCTGTGTCAACCTTCAGTGGTCAACCCAGTGTATGTTGAGCTTAGTTTGGTTGACCCAATGACCCTGTGCATGCAGCTCAGTCCGACATGGTCAGCGGCTGCATCTCCCGGTGACGTCACTGAACAAAAGTTTCTATACCGTTTGTTCCGCGGCAGCACCAATATCATTCCCGATTGCCTAGTGTATGTGCACCGTTACAGCAAAGTAGTAACTCCACTTGGTAAATAACAAACGGAGGAGATGCGATATAGTATGGTAGATGGTAGTCTCATCAGGCCAGCGAGTACAGAATACCAGTGCGGTCTGTACTATTACAGCAATGTCACATAATACACATCGCTGTATTGGAAGTTACGTAGCCACCCTGGCACTGTAGGACTAAGGAAACCATTGCACAATGCAGGAGGAAATGTCATCATGGAAATATAGACATTTTAAAGAGACTCTGCCCAGGCAGACAGAAGCCAGCTCCGGAGGTGATCTGGCCAGCAAATAATAATGTAGGGGACAGCGCAGCAAGATATTGATCTCCAGGAAATGCTCTGCCCCCTAGTGACATAACTGAAGTACTGTCTTACTGGATTCAGTATGAAATCCCGGCGTTCAAAATCCCGACGCCGGAATCCCGACACACACATGGATCGCCCCCCCTTGCTGGCTCGCCACGCAGCTGGCACGCTAATTTATTCTCCCTCCAGGGGTGTCGTGGACACCCCTGGAGGGAGAAACTGTCGGGATTCTGAACGCCGGGATTTAAACTGCATCCCGTCTTACTTGCTTTCTCTAGTCACCCATGGTGCTTATCATAGTCCCTATCAGTGCAGAAATAATGACGACAGAGGGGTTTCAGTCCTCACTGGGTGATACTGCCATGGGGACCCCCCCCCCCCCCCACCTTACGCTAGTTACAGTTGAATATAGTGAAGGGGTGAACTATACACACCAGTTTATATTTGTCCCACAATCTGGGCTTTTGCCGCTGGGAACCTATCATGATGTGTATATAAAGGACTGGCTGCTGTCATTACACAGGACACATGGTCTTGATCTCCACCAAGTGGCCAAGTCTTTCTAGTCATTATTTCCCAGTGCGGCTGCCTTGTCTTAGATAGATGAGTACCGTTCTGTACTCTGTGCCAATCAATTCCCTAGGAATGTGTGACATCACTGACCAATGGGGCTGCCCACAGTACGGCCGCCTACGCTGTCCCAGATTCATCAAGAAGCCATGACTGAGAACTGTACCTTGACACAGTCTATTAACCAGACCAGGGCAGCAACGATCTGTGGCCACGTATGGGGGGCACCGACTGTATACATGGAGCTTTTTGACAAAGCAAATGGATACCTAGGGGCAAGAGAAGAGAAATCGTCGTGTTATTGTATTCATGTTACTCAGAACACTTCATTTCATCACTGCGTAGTGTCGGGAAATCTGCACCACCCCAGAGATTGAGATGTGACATAAACAAGGGATTGATCAAGGGTGTTTTGGGGAACTGCACTATATATTAGGGATAGATAATTAGGTCAATTAGATATAGCAGGGGATATACCGGATTTAAATTGCTTGAATTATTTTGTATATTATACACCACATACCACAAGGTCCTAGGTTGTAATAGTGGTGTTCAGTGGTGCACCCCCGAGTTGGGCCAAGTCATATTATCAAAAAAAAAAAAAGAAAAAGAAACTCGGGTGGGGTGCACTCTAAATCCCCTAACTAGTTGTTCTGTTAGATTCAATTATGATTTTTTGTATATTTTTTCTGCTGTGCAAATTTTATTTGTATTTTTATTATAATAAAACATGTTTTATACATATATTAGTGGTGTTTTTATTACTAATATTGCTGTGTAAAAAGTTGATTATTCAAAATCCCAGAGATTTATATAGAAATAATTAAATCAGACACCGGTGTCTCAATAGTGTGTGTCCACTCATCAATAAGCATTGGTGTGATAATAACCAAATAATTATTACTGTAATGACCATCATATCACCCTATCATATGCACCATAGAAACCCCACCCGAGTTTCTTTTTCTTCTTTTTTTGTTAACATAAAAAAGGGAACATGAATAAAGGAAGGTGGTGGAACTTAATAGCCCTCTTTCCATTTCCAGGCAAATTGGAACTTGGGCATGGAACTCAAATTAGCACTGGCTGAGCCGTTGGTGCACTTGTATATGCTGTACCTGTCCACATTCATTACATGTAGGTTAGTTACACATGCATGCAATACGTGTAGATACACATGTAGAGAAGAGACATGTACCCCAGTTCCTTAAATACTTTGGGGATTTCCTCCTCGAACTTAGAGTCTGGAATTTCATAGTTTGGGCAGATAAAGCTGTAGATGAAGGCAAAGATCTTCAGGAAGTCCTTTGTGGAGGGGCCTTGTAAGGACTTGACCGTGAGGGTCTGCGAGTAGCCGTTCTCGTTCAGGAACTGTGGGACACAAAACACAAGGGGTGGGAGGGAACGTCAGCAGGATAAACAGACCCAGGTAGTCACAAGGATATAATGGGAGAGCTAGGCAGGGCGCACCTCACACAGCTGGCGGATACACTGCTGGATAAAGGATTTGTCATGTAGAGGTCGGGGGTCTTTTATCTTTTCAGAGACCCCAAATGCTCCATACTGGCTGTTTCTGTTACCGCTGGCCCTACATAAAGGAATAAATGAGACATGGTCAGTGTACAATAGTCCCCCAAAGAGGTAGTAACTTATACACCACACTGTAAAATGAAACTGCTGACTGCACCCATTGGAGACAGTTGTGTGCTCAAGTAGTCATAAAATAATTAAGGCAATACATTGGCTAGGCACCAGTGACATCACCGAGTGCAGCCTATCCACTCACTGAGATCCAGTGACATCACGGAGTGAGCAGCCTATTCAGCAGCTAGAAGACATCACTGAGGCAAGACAATGAAACACTAATATGGGCTGTACCACATAGGGATGCAATGATTGTACCTCTTGCCGAAGAAGCTGGTCTTTCTTTCAGAAGATGCCGAGTGTGACTTGGTCGTACTTGGTCTAGTCAGCCCAGGACGCTCCTTACTACAGGTGGAAGTGTAAAAATATATCTTTATTTAGGAATGAGACGACGGCATGATTCTACCATACATGGTTTGCGATACAACGCAGTTTCTTCATAGAAGATCTTATAATAATAGAAAAAAACAAAATTACTGCATGCTCACTCCAGGCTGCAAACTCTGCATACAACGCTACTTGTACTTACATCTGAACCCATTGGGATCACTGAGCCTTCATTACAAGTATCAGACAATCAGTAAAAATCTTCATTTGCTGATGACACCACCGTCAGGTCTAATGAGGGGCTGGAATGAATCTGCCTACAGCCGGGAGGTGGACTGGCTGTCACTGTGGTGTGGCAGCAACAATCTTGCCCTGGACTCACTTAAAACATTAGAGATGATAGTGGACTTCAGAAGGAACCAAACTGTTATGTCTCTGCTCCTGATCACTGACAATGTGGTGTCATTAGTGGACTCCTTCAAGATCTTGTGTTCCAAGATCTCCCGGGGCCTAAAATGGGGGTCCAGCTCTACCGCCATCATTGGGAAGGCAGCAGAGACAACTCAGGAAGTACAACGTCCCACAGAAGCGGTTGCTCCTCTTCTACTCTGCGATTGTGGAGTCTGGTACGGATCCACCAGTGAGGGGGACAGACGCAGGCTACAAAGGGTGGTAAGGCAGGAAAGATCATCTGTACTGACCTCCCCTCTGTATGCTTCCATCTGGCAGACACTTCAGGACCTTTACGCCACACTAGAAGCTTAAAAAGCCTCTTTCCCCAATCGGTCCACCAACCGAACATAGCATGCCCCAAAACCAAATAACTGAGGTAATATACACTGTGCTCCCCGTGGTCTATGTATCTTGGATGTCTCCTGGCAGTTGCAATGTTAACTGGAAACATATTCCTAGTATACATAGGTATATCTGACCAATAAATCCAATTCGGATTAATAACCTCCATTATCTTTATAAGCAGGACCGCAGCAACACTAGCCTGTCCGCAAATTATCAGAGCCTCCATTACACACAGGAAGGAAATCCCATAGGAAGAAATAGGCGTTAGCAGGGCACATTGTGAGTCCCACCAGAGTCTCTCTCCTCCTTCTGGTATGACTGGGACACCATTGAGTCATTGTATGGCCAACTCCATCCGTCCACAATCTTACGCGTGACCTACTCTCCTGGGTGCTGGAGTAGTCGTTCTGCCTGCACAAGTCCACGACTGCTTACTTCATTACAGAAGGTCTTTGCAGCTCTCTAATGGTCAATGTTGCCAACAATGGTGATGTCACCTAACAGATGTGTGTATGGGTTTCCCCACAACAGAGACTTCCTTCAGCATTGCTCTTAATGCTAGGACTTTGATCACTAGTTTGACTCCCAATTGGAAACACAGATTCCAAAGCAGGTAATGAAGAGTCACGGCCTCCAAGCCTGAAGGCAATGGCGAAAGAAAACTATCTGTTAGGACAGCATGGTTGGTATATAGGTTAGCATTACTGTCTCACAGCACGGAGGACATGAGTCCTGTTCCCAGGCATCTCTGTGGAGAGGTCTCCACGTGTTTTGGGGGGAGCGGGGGGGTAGGGACTGATACACTTTATACAGCACTGAAAAACAGGTGTGCACTGAATAACTGGTAATGGTAGTTATTTATATAAGTAACATACATTATCCCACCCTTTTTATCTGAGGCAGGTGATCGGCTGTTGCCCGACAGCTGGAACACTGCAGGGGCTTATGTCGGACGGCTTCCTGGCAACAGGCACTCAGTGTTATGGTCCCAGCTCTTCCTAGGCAGCCGGGACACTGTCTGTTGGTGTATGAAGTCGCACAGCTGTGCTAACGTCACCATTTGATGGCTGGTCTGGCTGTGAGCTCCCGATTGCTGCTTCTCCTGTTACTCATCATTCAGCCGGACCCTCACTTGCTTGTGATAGTTTCAGTCTGCAAATGGTTGCTGTAGTGTATGCTTCCTGGCTCAGTTCTATGTCCTGCCCTAGTTTGGGTGAACACTCCAGACTATTCCTGTGGATGCCTGCGCCTTGTTCTCTAAATGGAATTGGGAACCTCAGTTAACCCTGCATAACCTATAGTCTGTCAATTAGATCAAGTTCTTCAGTATATTTACTCTGCTCTGCTCTTGCCATTCTTCCCTGCTGTGGATTTGGGATCCTGTAGCCACTCCTGCTGCTACCTAGTGATCACCTGATCATTGTATAAGCCCCTAATGTTGCAAGTGTAAGACCAGGCAGCATCCTAAGTACCAGCAAGTGAGTCATATGCTAAGAAAACTACAAGAGGCTATTATTGGCCAAATACCTAGCTTGTATTACTCTAGGGATCTTATACAATAGCTCAAAAGTTTCCTTCTGACATGGACACCCAGCTCTAAAGCATGTGCAGCCCTAACACATACAAAATGCACTCCATAAATGGGATTACCACCAGTCCCAGTGCGTCTAGATGTCATTTTTTTCAGTAAATAAACCATCTTTTACATATGATAAAATTACGATACTGCTGTCTGCGTGCATATACAACATCTCCATCACTTTGGCACACAAATAAATGTATTGTTCATTTTGACATGTGACTCGTTACATTTCTGTCCCCAGTCTGAGGGCTTTGATACTAATGGCTCACCTGCAGAAAACACGTGACGGAGTAATGGGGCAGTTTCAGCGCATTTTCTAATTGTTCTCACTAGGTCGCTTAGAGCAGTGGTGTCAAACTCATGGCCCTCTAGCTGTTGTGGAACTACACGTCCCAGCATGCCCTGTCAAAGATTTAATATAATTGATAGCTAAAACTGTGGAAGGCCATGCTGGGACGTGCAGTTCCACAACCGCTGGAGGGTCATGAGTTTGACAACACTCAGTGTGTAGGGGCTATAGTGATGCGTGGCTCTGTGCGTCGCTATCGCCCGGCGATTAATATCCAGCATGCTGGATAACTCTGGTTAAATCGCCGGTCAGGGACAGTGGTCCCACCGGAAAACACTGGCCCTGAGACATCGCTCAGAACACAACACTGACAACGCTGTGTGCTGAGCAATATCTCCCCGTGTGTAGGCCCCTTATGCGTATGTCTGCTGGTCTTCCTGAGTAACTGAGGACACAGATCAAATTCCATCTGGTGATAATGGGCATTCCCAGTCGCTGCCAGCTTGCTCCATCACTCATGTCCTTGAGATAGGTCAGTGTTGTGTTGTCTACCCTCCCGGAATGGCCAGGAGTCTCCCGAAAATCAGGTCCACCTCCCGGCCTCCCGGAAAAATGGGCAGCCCTCCTGTATTCAGGGGGACCCCCACTGCGCCCCCCGATCGCAGCCATCGTATCCCTACCTCGGCATTTTAATGCCGCAATCCGCGAGTCTCAGAGGAGGGGGCGGAGCCAAAATGGCACAATCGCATCATTTTAATTAATGCCATCACACTCAAGCCCCGCCCCCGAACGGCTGCAGAAAGTCTCCTCTCCGGGCTTCTCATGGAGAGGAGAATATAAAAGTCGGCAACGTAGGTAAAATTTCCATCATAGAACTGGTCACCACCATTACCTGTCCTACACCATCCTACATCACTGTGACTGTTACATTATGCTCATCAGTAGCATAAATACACTGAAATGTTAGTTATGTGAAGTGTAATTTGTATGTATTATGTCCTATATATCATGGAATGACTCATTTCAGCCACAACGGACACATACTGTAGGGGCAGTTTGCGGTAGGTGTTTTCCCACCGTTGGGTTCTTCCAGGCATAATGTTAGTAAATATCCAATTAAGAGACCAGAGATGAGCCTGTGAGTATCGACGGAGGGAGCGGCTAACGTGGATACACCGGGGATCTACCAATTGCTGTGTGACAACCATAACCCACTCCATAGGTGACAGGTGGGCTCCAGTATGGAGAGGCTCACATGCAGCGGTCCAGGGACTTACGTCTGGGGGGTGGTCAGACACCTGTTGGTATCTTGGACCCGTAATGGAGCCACAGATTGTCTGCTGGTCACCGAACTTCTCCGCATGGTGGCTGTAGAGAAAAAGGTTATAAGTTACAGTGTCTGTTCTATATGGGGCTCTGCCACTCAGTTACCTGCTAGCATGTGTAAGAACGCATTGTCATGTACCTGATCCCACCCTGTACCCCTCTACACACCTGCCCCCAGCATGTACCCCTCTACACACCTGTCCCAGCATCATGTACCCTTCTACGTACCTGCCCCCCAGCATGTACCCCTCTACACACCTGTCCCAGCATCATCTACCCTTCTACGTACCTGCCCCCCCAGCATGTACCCTTCTACACACCTGCTCCCACCATGTACCCCTCTACACACCTGTCCCAGCATCATGTACCCTTCTACGTACCTGCCCCCCAGCATGTACCCCTCTACACACCTGTCCCAGCATCATCTACCCTTCTACGTACCTGCCCCCCCAGCATGTACCCTTCTACACACCTGCCCCCACCATGTACCCCTCTACACACCTGCCCAGCATCATGTACCCTTCTACATACCTGCCCCCATCACATCAACTTCTATGTACCTGCCCTCCATCACGTCCCCGCCCCCCTATCATGTACCCTTCTACGTACCTGCCCCCCATCATGTACCCTTCTACGTACCCGCCCCCCCTATCATGTACCCTTCTACGTACCCGCCCCCCTATCATGTACCCTTCTACGTACATGCCCCCCCATCATGTACCCTTCTACGTACCCCCCATATCATGTACCATTCTACGTACTCGCCCACCCCATCATGTACCCTTCTACGTACTCGTGCCCCCCCCCCCTATCCTGTACCCTTCTACTCACCTGTTACCCCACAACATACCATTCTGTCCCCCTCCACAGTAATAGATTGTTAGCTCCTAGGGATAATCCTGCACAATAGGACACCAGACCCCTTTATACCTCCCTAGGTGACCATTACCTCACACAGTAACATCAGAGTGTCAGCTCCTGGGACTAATCCTGCACAGTATGATGCCAGACCCCATACTTCCCTAGGTGACTGTCCTCACTCACAGTAATATTAGAGTGTCAGCTCCTGGGACTAATCCTGTGATGCCAGACCCCATACTTCCCTAGGTGACTGACCTCGCTCACAGTAATATTAGTCAGCTCCTGGGACTAATCCTGTGATGCCAGACCCCATACTTCCCTAGGTGACTGACCTCGCTCACAGTAATATTAGAGTGCCAGCTCCTGGGACTAATCCTGCACAGTATGATGCCAGACCCCATACTTCCCTAGGTCACTGTCCTCGCTCACAGTAATATTAGAGTGTCAGCTCCTGGGACTAATCCTGCACAGTATGATGCCAGACCCCATACTTCCCTAGGTGACTGACCTCACTCACAGTAATATTAGAGTGTCAGCTCCTGGGACTAATCCTGCGATGCCAGACCGCATACTTCCCTAGGTGACTGACCTCGCTCACAGTAATATTAGTGTGTCAGCTCCTGGGACTAATCCTGCACAGTATGATGCCAGACCCCATACTTCCCTAGGTGACTGACCTCGCTCACAGTAATATTAGTGTGTCAGCTCCTGGGACTAATCCTGCACAGTATGATGCCAGACCCCATACTTCCCTAGGTGACTGACCTCGCTCACAGTAATATTAGTGTGTCAGCTCCTGGGACTAATCCTGCACAGTATGATGCCAGACCCCATACTTCCCTAGGTGACTGACCTCGCTCACAGTAATATTAGTGTGTCAGCTCCTGGGACTAATCCTGCACAGTATGATGCCAGACCCCATACTTCCCTAGGTGACTGACCTCGCTCACAGTAATATTAGAGTGTCAGCTCCTGGGACTAATCCTGCACAGTATGATGCCAGACCCCATACTTCCCTAGGTGACTGACCTCGCTCACAGTAATATTAGTGTGTCAGCTCCTGGGACTAATCCCGCACAGTATGATGCCAGACCCCATACTTCCCTAGGTGACTGTCCTCGCTCACAGTAATATTAGAGTGTCAGCTCCTGGGACTAATCCCGCACAGTATGATGCCAGACCCCATACTTCCCTAGGTGACTGTCCTCGCTCACAGTAATATTAGAGTGTCAGCTCCTGGGACTAATCCTGCACAGTATGATGCCAGACCCCATACTTCCCTAGGTGACTGACCTCGCTCACAGTAATATTAGAGTGTCAGCTCCTGGGACTAATCCTGCACAGTATGATGCCAGACCCCATACTTCCCTAGGTGACTGACCTCGCTCACAGTAATATTAGAGTGTCAGCTCCTGGGACTAATCCTGCACAGTATGATGCCAGACCCCATACTTCCCTAGGTGACTGACCTCGCTCACAGTAATATTAGAGTGTCAGCTCCTGGGACTAATCCTGCACAGTATGATGCCAGACCCCATACTTCCCTAGGTGACTGACCTCGCTCACAGTAATATTAGTGTGTCAGCTCCTGGGACTAATCCTGCACAGTATGATGCCAGACCCCATACTTCCCTAGGTGACTGACCTCGCTCACAGTAATATTAGAGTGTCAGCTCCTGGGACTAATCCTGCACAGTATGATGCCAGACCCCATACTTCCCTAGGTGACTGACCTCACTCACAGTAATATTAGAGTGTCAGCTCCTGGGACTAATCCTGCACAGTATGATGACAGACCCCATACTTCCCTAGGTGACCATTACCTCTCACAGTAATATTAGAGTGTCAGCTCCTGGGACTACATCTATACAGTAGGCATAGTCCTGAGGTGACACTCCCCTGACATTACTGTTACAGTGTCAGCACTTTTAGTACTAGCTGTAAGACAGCCACAACACCTCATGCGGCTTCTGGAGTGCCAGCTCTTGGGGCCAGCCTCCCGGCAATATACGGGGGCGCCCCGCTACTCACCGCTCCGGTCTCGCTCACTCCATATACAGGGGACAGGACGGATGACGTCAGCACCCAGAGCTCTCAGCGGTTGTGTTCAAACTTCCCGCCTTATTATACTAGTCACGTGACACTGCTGCTGGGTGGAGCAAGATGGCGTCTTTATTATTGAGGCGGCGCCATATTTGTGCTCCCGGAAGTCAGTGGCTGTGAGAGAGAGAAAGACGAGAGGAAAGGAAATGGCGGAGGAGGACGAAGATCAGACGGTAGGAAGATGCCAGACTGGCTTTATTCTGTTGTAGCTCAAACTTAATATATTTTAACTCTGAGAGGGGTGAGAGGGGGCTGCGCATGCTTATACCTGGACTGTAGCTGGCAGCGGTGGGTGAGAGGGGGCTGCGCATGCTTATACCTGGACTGTAGCTGGCAGTGGTGGGTGAGAGGGGGCTGCGCATGCTTATACCTGGACTGTAGCTGGCAGTGGTGGGTGAGAGGGGGCTGCGCATGCTTATACCTGGACTGTAGCTGGCAGCGGTGGGTGAGAGGGGGCTGTGCATGCTTATACCTGGACAGTAGCTGGCAGCGGTGGGTGAGAGGGGGCTGCGCATGCTTATACCTGGACTGTAGCTGGCAGTGGTGGGTGAGAGGGGCTGCGCATGCTTATACCTGGACTGTAGCTGGCAGTGGTGGGTGAGAGGGGGCAGTGCATGCTTATACCTGGACTGTAGCCGGCAGTGGTGGGTGAGAGGGGGCAGTGCATGCTTATACCTGGACTGTAGCTGGCAGCGGTGGGTGAGAGGGGGCTGCACATGCTTATACCTGGACTGTAGCTGGCAGCGGTGGGTGAGAGGGGGCTGCGCATGCTTATACCTGGACTGTAGCTGGCAGCGGTGGGTGAGAGGGGGCTGCGCATGCTTATACCTGGACTGTAGCTGGCAGCGGTGGGTGAGAGGGGGCAGTGCATGCTTATACCTGGACTGTAGCTGGCAGCGGTGGGTGAGAGGGGGCTGCGCATGCTTATACCTGGACTGTAGCTGGCAGCGGTGGGTGAGAGGGGGCAGCGCATGCTTATACCTGGACTGTAGCCGGCAGCGGTGGGTGAGAGGGGGCAGCGTATGCTTATACCTGGACTGTAGCCGGCAGCGGTGGGTGAGAGGGGGCTGCACCTGCGTATACCTGGAGTGTAGCTGGCAGCGGTGGGTGAGAGGGGGCTGCAAATGCTTATACCTGGACTGTAACCGGCAGCGGAGGGACCTGTTGCTGCAGAAACTAACTTGCCTAATACCATACTAACAAAGTACAATAGACATTATATATATATATATACACACTCTGTCATTGAGCACTGTGGATTCCTTGTGGCGCCATACCATAATAATATTATTTATGTATATAATCTGTGTGCAGTTTTCTGTATTTTCTGTAATTAACGCCACATTTCACTGTCAGTTTGAGGAGGAGAATGATGAGTCGGCAGGAGGAGCGGAAGGCGGACAGGGGCGGAGAAAGAGACTCTTCTCTAAAGAGCGTAAGTGGCGGTTCCTGCGCTGGTGCTGATGGAACGCGGCTGTAACCTTTGTTTTTCTGTAGATGAGGAGCTGGATTTGGTACCCTGCTAAGTCTTTTCCTGATTGTGTCCATTTATTATCTAGTGTTTGTGCTAAATATGACGATATTGCAGCCATATAAATCCTGTGTTACACTGATACTTGTGAACCTCATTCTATCATTTTATTATTGAATTAGTTACGTCCGGTTAGCAGGTTATACATCGTTCTGTAGATTACAGACGGAATTTAGTGCCTGCAATAATAATTGTTAGTGCCCCCTAGTTACCGCATTCATCGTCCCTGTAGCGGAGCTTGCGGGCACTGCCCTGATCGGCCAGGGTGACTGAGCTTGTGGGCGCTGCCATGATAGCCCGGAGTAGCGGAGCTTGCAGGCGCTACACTGATAGGCCGGGATGGCGGAGCTTGCGGGCACTGCCCTGATAGGCCGGGATGGCGGCGTGTATCACTAATGATATGCTGGTGTTATCCTTTCCTGCAGTGCGGTGTATGATGTACGGCTTCGGCGATGACCAGAACCCATATACGGAGTCTGTGGATATTCTGGAAGACCTGGTGATAGAATTCATTACAGAAATGGTGAGTACACGCTGACACAATGAGGGCACGACACCTGCGCCCATCACATGGTTCTGCAAATGCTTTGGTATAGTGGAACGGTTCTGCAGCTAATAACATCATACAAGTGACTTTGTCCATATACAGAGATAGACGCAGTACACCATTCGCCTACAGTATACCTATAGCTTGCAATACTAACACTCGCTGCTCTCTGCAGACCCACAAGGCCATGTCTATTGGGCGACAGGGCCGAGTCCAGGTGGAGGACATCGTGTTCTTGATTCGGAAGGATCCCCGCAAGTTTGCCAGAGTAAAGGACCTTCTCACCATGAATGAAGAGCTGAAGCGGGCCAGAAAGGCGTTTGATGAAGCAAACTACGGTTCCTGAGCGGGGGGCGGACAGCCGGGGCCTGTGCTGGGGAGTACCGGCTATGGGACCTCCATCTGCAGTCACTCTGTAAGGGGAAATAAAGACTAGTCATTGAATTGTCCATTTGCAGGATGTTTGTGGATGTACCTCTGCAGGCTGGATCAGGCTATGCTGAGAGCTGTAGTTCTTCTACACTATGACCCTAAGGGCCGCATGTTTCTCTAAACCTCACAATGTCTCCGCGTTACCTACCGCCCCCCCTCTATGCTCCGGCATGCCCAGTCACTGGGAGTACCAGTATCTGCGAGAGCTAAGCTAGTACTGTCACCAATGTACACCTTGTT
This sequence comes from Crinia signifera, assembly GCF_055691185.1. Taxonomy (NCBI): domain Eukaryota; kingdom Metazoa; phylum Chordata; class Amphibia; order Anura; family Myobatrachidae; genus Crinia; species Crinia signifera. The sequence continues at coordinate 7,581,504 of NC_139218.1, forward strand.
AATGGCAGCCCGCTCCAGGCTCATCGTTCTAGTATATTACATCTACAGTGTCTAAGCCTGCAGTCATAAGGTCAACCACTATTGGTCGACAAGGTCAACATGAGTTTCATGGCTTTTTTTGGGGGGGGGGCGGGGGTGTCTGTCGCTATAGCTCAGTGTGGACACCGTCGGAGCGTACCGTGTCCCCACTCGCCATGGTTCAGGCACGGTCCTTCTCTGCGCCTGGCACACTGTTCTAGTCTCCCACCATGCCGTAGTGGATGGTAGGGTATGAAATACTGCCTGTCAACACGTCGGCTTTCATTTTTTTAATTTTTTTTGACCCTGTCGACCATATGACTGTCGACCTAGACACTGTAGATGTAATGACTGCATACCCATCTGTACAGATCTGTTTGTGGCTGACATCATGGACACATGGGAGGTGCTGCCACGTGTACCACACAGGCCATTGTGAGCCAGGAAAGTGCATTTGTTCTCTGATCCCAGGCGTCTGGTGAGATGTACAACGAGTGTCTACCACATGGGGCTGAGAGATAGGGATGATGGGGGAATGGCAGTTAGGGGCTGACTGTGTGTCCTCTGTTCTCATGTATATCTCTTTAATGTGTGTGGGTTTTTTTATGTTTTTTTTTTTTTTTTTAATAAAATGAAACCTAGCTGTAAGACTTCTCCCTTATTTCACCTTTGTTCTCCTGTGTTTGGAACGAGAGGGTAACACAGATTGAAGTTAATGGGGGGCCGGTTAGTTTTCTCCCTGTGGTTACATTTGCACCTTGTGTGCTGTATTTTCCACGTAGCAGCGATTGTTCTGTCGGTGGATGTGGACGTGGCTGGTACTGGGCGCCCAGCACTATACATCCCCCTGGGCACGGTGACATAATCCCGGCTGTCTCTCCTGGGATAAGGATTTGCTGAGGACAATTACCTCGTTATAGGCAGTGTGGCGGGTGATCTCCGTTATATGTTCTCCATAATTGGGATAAAGGTCCGTGGTGGTCACACTGAGGTTATAAGGGGGTCACTGGTGGCCAGATGCTGGATTAGTGTAAGTGTAAATTCTTATGTGGCCTTGTAGATTTAATTCCTGGAGAGAACAGATCCGTATTCAGGTACAAGCCGCCCCTCTCCCCTTCTCTGTTGCTGTCTGGACACCTGTACACTGTCCTCATATAGGGCCCGATTCAAATCCATTTGCAGGGCTACCGATTATTGGAAGACATATCCGGGGTCCCCCTGCGAACACAGCCGGCCAGCATTTGGAGGAGGGTCCTAGACGTTTCCAGGGAGGATCTGGAAAGACTGGAAAACCCAGGTGTTTTCTGGGAGGACACCTGTCCTCAGCATCTTTGTAGAGCAGAGTAGGTCCGAAGCTACTGAGCCGCTGCACACGTAGGGGGGGGGGGGGGGATCCATTAGATGGGATGTGAATGGGTTTCCTCCCTGATCGCAGCCATGCACATGGGCGAGATTTCGCTCTGGTGGGGCAGCGGCTAACTGATAGCATGTGCTCCAAGGATTCACAGCCCCAGCGATACGGTCTGAAGGTCAGGCTTCAGCTAAATACCAAAGGGGAATGAGTATTTTCAGCAATACGACTGTTGGTAAATCGAGCCGGCGGCCGTGGAACTTATGACTGCGGCAGAGTTCTATCGATGGCGCGCTCAATCCCACACCCTAATTCCAAGGTTGACATTTGTAAAAACAGTAATTCGGCTGATTGTAAATCAGAGGAACGGGCTGATCCCAGCCGTAGTTCAGATCCGATGGGTGTATTTCCCCCGATGTCTCATACGATGCACGGGAGTGCACATCTTACAACACAGCCGGGGAACTAAAACAAATGATACAGTTATTACGGTTATTCCGAATCTCTGCCTGTTAGGATTCATTCCAGCAGCTCCCATGTAGTTCACTGGTAAATCCAATGGCAACAATAGAACAAGATAAACACTTTATTCAGCACCGTCTAGAAAATAATGCTGCTTTCCCACTGCAGACCAGTTTAAAGTACTGGTAATCGTAAATAGTATTTAAAACGGTATTAGCATTCCCACTGCAGCAGATTACCGTTTTAAATACCATTTAAGTACCATTCCCATTGCAGTGAACCGTGTAAAATGTAGAGTGCCTAACCCCCCCAAGTGTAAAGAGTGCCTAACCCCCGTACCTTCCCTGTGCCCCCACCTCCCCTCCCCTTGTACTTACCTGCATGGGGATGCAGGGCAGTGGGGAGGCAGCGGGGGTCCATGCAGGGTACAGGCAGTCCCAGTGCCTGATGAGAACTAATAGTTCTCACTTTGCGCATATGTAATGAGCGGCTCTTTATTATGCACGTGCACTCATTACACATGCACAAAGTGAGAACTACTAGGTCTCATCAGGCAATGGGACTGCCTGGAGGCTAAATAACGTTTAAGAGGCATTCCCACTGCCTCTTAAATGTTATTTTAACATGTAGGACTCTGCTTTATAAACGGGTTGAAATACCATTTAGCTTTAAACGGTATTTCAACTCTGGCACTTTCCCACTGCAGCCTTAAAACGGTAAATTGCGCTGAAAATCGGCAATTTACCGTTTTTTAGCTGCAGTGGGAAAGGGGCATCAGTGATAGTATCTGACTGGCAACATCCCATGTGAAAATAGAACGCCCATCTTAGTCTATTTCCCCCATCGGGTGTACACCTTATACAGGATCATACAAAATTAAATCGCAACAATTGTCTACAATATTGCACAATGTGTGTGGGCCGTCACACTAGTTCTGACCAATAATAATCATACATTTATAAACAGTGGATTTTGCAGCGATAATAAAAATAAACACTATACGTGATCAATACGGACCACGGCGTGTTTTGTGGAGGATGATTCTGTGCAGACTCCATAATGCTCCTCCAAGGAGGCTTCATGTTCCATACTAAGATGGCCTCCAACCTAAGTATAGCTTGTCGCTGTGTTAGGGCTCCACAATGGCCGACAGTTCTCTACCACTTAGCTAGCCTACCGGTACCAGCATACACTCACTGGCTGGTGATCTGTAGGACCCCTAGCTCCACTCCAGCTACCAGTGTGTATAACAGTGAGTACGGCTGTACCAGTATAACCTGCATTCCGGCACCGCCTAGATAGGACAACACTAGCCCTGTGCTGGCAAAGCGGGCGGGGTGATTTAACACCAAGGCGGCTGTTAATACATCGCCCCGGCCGCTAATTACTGGGGGGAGCGTTACTCGGTGGGCTGTCTCTAGCGCACATTAGGTATACATCATACATCCCATCTTTCAATTAGGTGGGGGGACACTTGCCTGAGGTGCGCTGAAATAATTTTGGGGTGTGACCTAATGAAAGGGGTGTGTGGCCTACACCTTGTTTTTCACCACTGTGGGGGTATGCCCAGCAGCTCCGGGAGCTGCTGGCTATGCCCACAGCCCCCCTGGCTGCAGGAATAGACACTGAGCACAGCGTCTATTCAGGGTGACGGGGGACTCCCAACTGGGTGACGGGGGACTCCCAAGCTGTAGGACACTGCGGGAGGGACGTGGGAACTTCCCAAAAAAACAGGACAGTCAAGCGATAAGCGGGACAGTTAGGAGGTATGCATACATTAGGAAAAATTTAATACCCCCCCAGTCAACGAGAAGAAATACACTTAACGCTAGTTCATACATCTGCCCCAAAGTCTCCGTAATCCTATAAATGTGTGATATAGGTCAGGGTTGCCGACTTTAATATTCTCCTCTCCGGGAGAAGCCCGGAGAGGAGAGTTTCAGCAGCTGCTCGGGGGGCGGGGCTCAAGCGCGACGTCACTTAGCCCCGCCCCCATTATGGAAAACCATTGAATTCACGGATCTCCATGGAGGGGGAGGGGCTAAAATGACGCGATTTTGCCATTTTTGTTCCGCCCCCTCCACTGAGACCTGCGTATTTAAATGCCGCGATCGGGGGCGCAGCGGGGGGTTCCCGCTGAATCCGGGAGGGCTGCCCACCCTTCGGGACCCGATTTTCGGGAGACTCTCGGCCATTTTCGGGAGACTCGGGAGACTCCCGACGATTCCGGGAGGGTAGGCAACCCTGATGTAGAGTGACCCTATTAAGGATGACCATCAATGTTTCCATCAGTGGTCAAGCTTAATAACGATTTGAAACATCGATGGTTGATAGCCATCCCTATTCACGATTTAATTAGTGGAGTTGAAGGTACATAATTGTGTGAAACCATCGATTGTTTTACTGTGAGTGAATTTTTATCAGCAATGGTGGCCTCCAGATGAACAATCGATGGCGACACCCGCGCCTCATGCGCTGACGCTGAAGCGGAAGGATTGGGGAGTAGTAAGATGGCCGCCGCTACGGAAGCCGTGGGGAGCCCGGCCGCAGAGAATGCGTTACGTCGCTGTCACTGGCCGAGCCCTCAGTGCCAGAAGCGTCCATGCAGCAGCGGCCCGCCCAGTGCGCATGCGCAGTCCCGTCACACGCAAGAGCTGTAATACCGGTGGCGGCGAGGGCCCGATACCGGCCAGAGAGAGCGGAGCACGGACACTACCGGGCCATCTACAGGACAGGGAGCAGGTGAGAGGCCGACGGCCAGGGCAACAGGGCCCGGGAAACCCGGAGGTAATCGCCGCGTCAGGCCCGAAGGCCCAGTACACCCCCTGCGTCAGGCCTCGGGCCCCAACAGCCACTGCGTCAGGTCGGGGCCCCACTAAACACTCTGCTGCAGACCCGGGGCCCCTATAACCACTACGTCAGGCCCGGTAGATCAGTATTCTCTATGCGTCATGTCCCGGGGTCCGGGACTCCACCTGCGTCAGGCCCGAAGGTCACAATGCACCCAGTGCGTCAGATCAGGGGCCACAATGACATCTCTGTGTCAGGCCTGGGGGGCCACAGTGCACCCTTTGCGTCAGGCCTAGGGGGGCCACAGTGCACCCTCCCTTTGTGACAGGTCCCGGGGTCACAATAATCCCTCTGTGTTAGGTCAGGGTGTCCGCTATCCACCACATAACAGTTACCTATAGATGAGTTGTGTAACGTTATTGTTGATACATTTAAGGGTAAATTACTAGATGTGATCTCGCTACATCTGCTGTACAGAACACCCAGAGTGACCCCCTAATAATGTCACTACAGTATGGCGGACACCTGCACCCAGAGTGACCCCCTAATAATGACACTACAGTATGGCCGACACCTGCACCCAGAGTGACCCCCTAATAATGACACTACAGTATGGCGGACACCTGCACCCAGAATGACCCCCTAATAATGACACTACAGTATGGCCGACACCTGCACCCAGAGTGACCCCCCCCCTAATAATGACACTACTGTATGGCCGACACCTGCACCCAGAGTGACCCCCTAATAATGACACTACAGTATGGCCGACACCTGCACCCAGAGTGACCCCCCCCTAATAATGACACTACTGTATGGCCGACACCTGCACCCAGAATGACCCCCTAATAATGACACTACAGTATGGCCGACACCTGCACCCAGAATGACCCCCTAATAATGACACTACAGTATGGCCGACACCTGCACCCAGAGTGACCCCCCCCTAATAATAACACTACAGTATGGTGGACACCTGCACCCAGAGTGACCCCCTAATAATGACACTACAGTATGGCCGACACCTGCACCCAGAGTGACCCCCCCCTAATAATGACACTACTGTATGGCCGACACCTGCACCCAGAATGACCCCCTAATAATGACACTACAGTATGGCCGACACCTGCACCCAGAATGACCCCCTAATAATGACACTACAGTATGGCCGACACCTGCACCCAGAGTGACCCCCCCCCCTAATAATGACACTACAGTATGGCCGACACCTGCACCCAGAGTGACCCCCCCCCTAATAATGACACTACTGTATGGCCGACACCTGCACCCAGAATGACCCCCTAATAATGACACTACAGTATGGCCGACACCTGCACCCAGAATGACCCCCTAATAATGACACTACAGTATGGCCGACACCTGCACCCAGAGTGACCCCCCCCCTAATAATGACACTACAGTATGGCCGACACCTGCACCCAGAGTGACCCCCTAATAATGACACTACAGTATGGCCGACACCTGCACCCAGAGTGACCCCCTAATAATGACACTACAGTATGGCCGACACCTGCACCCAGAGTGACCCCCTAATAATGACACTACAGTATGGCCGACACCTGCACCCAGAGTGACCCCCTAATAACGACACTACAGTATGGCCGACACCTGCACCCAGAGTGACCCCCCCCCCCCCTAATAATGACACTACAGTATGGCCGACACCTGCACCCAGAGTGACCCCCTAATAATGACACTACAGTATAGCCGACACCTGCACCCAGAGTGACCCCCTAATAATGCCACACAGTATGGCCGACACCTGCACCCAGAGTGACCCCCTAATAATGACACTACAGTATGGCCGACACCTGCACCCAGAGTGACCCCCTAATAATGACACTACAGTATGGCCGACACCTGCACCCAGAGTGACCCCCTAATAACGACACTACAGTATGGCCGACACCTGCACCCAGAGTGACCCCCTAATAATGACACTACAGTATGGCGGACACCTGCACCCAGAGTGACCCCCTAATAACGACACTACAGTATGGCCGACACCTTCACCCAGAGTGACCCCCTAATAATGACACTACAGTATGGCGGACACCTGCACCCAGAGTGACCCCCTAATAACGACACTACAGTATGGCCGACACCTTCACCCAGAGTGACCCCCTAATAATGACACTACAGTATGGCGGACACCTGCACCCAGAGTGACCCCCTAATAACGGCACTACAGTATGGCGGACACCTGCACCCAGAGTGACCCCCTAATAACGACACTACAGTATGGCCGACACCTGCACCCCGAGTGACCCCCTAATGACACTACAGTGTGTTTGTATGTCCCCTTTATACTGGGTACTCACTAGATGATATTTTGCCGCTACCAACGGGTCAGAAAATATTGTCTCTAAACCTTTATATCAGTAAGTCGGGTCACGCCTGGGGTTGCGATTCCAGGTTCGGTGCCTTCACTTTAACCCTGGGTTGCCCATTGTACAGAGGGAGACCTGGGTTTCATTGCCGGTCTCCCTCTGTTTAATCGAATTGCCGGGCTGCTCGATCCGAGATATAAAGTTTAGATCTTTCACACCGGACCTTGACCAGGGTTGTTGTATCTGCATCCCGGGCCTGACCTGGGTTATGCTGGCCATGGGAAAGGGGTACTATCCATGTCTGATACTGTGCCCCCCTGCATGTTGTCAGTAACATCCTCCGTTGTTGGCATCTCCGCCTGGTCCTTTGTTCCCAATGTTATGCAGGGTACACATCACTTAGTGTTTGCCCAGCATTTGTGTCGGTTATGTGGTGAGGGACTGAATTTGTCACATTCTTTATTAAGCGTTGTTTTTGTTTATAACCATGACCATAAATAATAATTCATATAATTTGAATTGATCCTGGATCACCAGCCGAGGGCGCCCCTGTAAGTAGTCAGTCACCCCTATATATACTAGATACTGCCCACTTTGAGGCCCATTTATTAATGATCAGGATTGTGTCCTGATGTTTATAGTTCTATTTGCAGACATGGGGGATTCTGTACATCCCTGCGATCCTGCCGTGTCTTCACGTACCCGTCCTAGTCACTGGTGCGCAGGGTAATTACGGGAATGCCCGCGCCTAGCGGCGTCCACTGTAACTAGCTGCAGACGCGTGTGGCACAGGGTAACCTCCACTGTAATATATATTTGTGTGTTATTTTGTAATATATACTTATCTGTAGTCATCAGAGTTGTCGCACCAGTTTAATATAGCAATTAGCAGATGATAAGTTCTGTGTAATTATATAGGAAGTATCCCGGTATCCTGCATGTAAGGTATATTTACCATGGTCCGGGGACGTGGTGCCTGCACTAACTGGACATTTCTATGGGACCCAACACTAAAATGCACCAAATTAGCTGGGGTTACAATGCTGCCAAAATGGTACATCATGGGCAGTGCCCACAAGCAGTTTCTAATTGAGTTGACCCACAAAGTGAAGAATTGTTCCCCATAGTAATAGCCATCAACTGTGCTCCCTGTATTTGCCGTGCATTGCCTGGTATTCATGCGATAACACATGGGGGACTTATCCATGACCCCATGTGTTATCCTGCCATCACCGGTCCCTGTGCAGCCTCTGATTGGATGCCTGGTATTCATGCGATAACACATGGGGGATTTATCCATGACCCCATGTGTTATCCTGCCATCAACGGTCCCTGTGCAGCCTCTGATTGGATGCCTGGTATTCATGCGATAACACATGGGGGACTTATCCATGACCCCATGTGTTATCCTGCCATCACCGGTCCATGTGCAGCCTCTGATTGGATGCCTGGTATTCATGCGATAACACATGGGGGACTTATCCATGACCCCATGTGTTATCCTGCCATCACCGGTCCCTGTGCAGCCTCTGATTGGATGCCTGGTATTCATGCGATAACACATGGGGGATTTATCCATGACCCCATGTGTTATCCTGCCATCAACGGTCCCTGTGCAGCCTCTGATTGGATGCCTGGTATTCATGCGATAACACATGGGGGACTTATCCATGACCCCATGTGTTATCCTGCCATCACCGGTCCATGTGCAGCCTCTGATTGGACGACACCTGCACCATGACCCCATGTGTTATCCTGCCATCACCGGTCCATGTGCAGCCTCCGATTGGACGACACCTGCACCATGACCTCATGTGTTATCCTGCCATCACCGGTCCATGTGCAGCCTCTGATTGGATGCCTGGTATTCATGCGATAACACATGGGGGACTTATCCATGACCCCATGTGTTATCCTGCCATCACCGGTCCATGTGCAGCCTCTGATTGGACGACACCTGCACCATGACCCCATGTGTTATCCTGCCATCACCGGTCCATGTGCAGCCTCTGATTGGATGCCTGGTATTCATGCGATAACACATGGGGGATTTATCCGTGACCCCATGTGTTATCCTGCCATCACCGGTCCATGTGCAGCCTCTGATTGGATGCCTGGTGCTTTGTAATGGCTGAAGATGCATCTAATTGGATCCCTCCATCATTTCTCTATTATACAGTGTGTTGTAGAATCCTTCACTCCTCTCCGTCCGCTTCTATCTCCGCTGTAGTTTATATTGCCAGTAGCCTGTTCTGTATGTCAGATACACACCACGTTATACAGATGTGTTGTCTGTATCTGTTGCTATACAATGTGTTATAGTTATTGACGGTCCTACTACGGGCCATACACACGGGCGATTACAGCCCCATTTCTAAGTGACCTGTCTAGAATGCTGAGAAATGAAGCGCGGATCTGTGTGTGTGGTCCCCGGCGATGGGCGTTCCTGCTCGTTGCTATGACGCCTGACTAGGATTATACTGTATGCGGTATAAATAGTCACTGTCAGTGTTCTCTGAATGGAGACCATGGGCAGTGGTAGATGTACACGAGGGGAAATTTACTAAGATGGGACTTCTATTTCACATGAGATGTTGCTATGGGAAACCAAACAGATACTATCTATTATCTTCTAGAACAGGCATGTCCAACGTTGGCCCTCCAGATGTTGTGAAACTACACATCCCAGCATGCTTTGCCACAGTTTTGCTATTAGAGAATGCTAAAACTATTGCAAAGCATGCTGGGATGTGCAGTTTCAAAACATCTGGAGGGCCAACGTTGGACATGCCTGTTCTAGAAGGTACTAAATAAATAAGTAGCATCTGATTGGTTGCCTGTAGCAACATCCCATGTTAAATAGATCTCCCATCTTAGAAAATTTCCCCCATGGAGTTTTGCCTATGTCGTTTCTGACCAGGTGCATATTGATCAGTGTGTGCGATCGGTAATTCATAAAACAAGATGATCAATGGTAAAGCAGACACTTTGGGGATATTCAATGTGGGATTCCGACTGTCCAGATGTCGCAAGAGTCGGAATCCCGGGTCATTTTTGTCCATCTCGCCTGCAGCGCTACAGGTGGAATTCAATGTTCCGCCTATCAAGTGGCTAAAAGGCGTCGAGAACGGACGCGGATTGGGGAAACGGTCGTGAATTCGACTATCCACAACCGTTTCCGACAAAGCAGATCCGACTTGTTTTAAAGTCGGATCTGTTTCTTCGAACTCCGCCTTCAATGCCATAGGAAACGGCAGCATTGAGTAGGCGGCAGGTCTATCTCCCCTGTCGGAAATGGCGCCCAACATTGAATACCCCCCTTTTACAGCTAGAAATCATTCCATGTGTATATTGTGCTATATTGTTCATTCTGTAGCTTCGGGGGAAATCGTTCGATATTGCGTCTGCCTTTATCACATTAGCCCTTATTCAGATCTGATCGCAGTACAAATTTGTTTGGAAAATGGGCAAATCATGCTGCACTGCAGGTGGGGCAGATGTAACATGTATAGAGAGAGTTAGATTTGGGTGAGTTATTTTCTTTCTGTGCAGGGTAAATACTGGCTGCATTAATTTTACACTGCAATTTAGATTTCAGTTTCAACACACCCCACCCAAATTTAACTCTCTCTGCACATGTTACATCTGCCCCACCTGCGTGCACATGGTTTTGCCCATTTTGAGAACAAATTTGTCCTGCGACCAGATCTGAATAAGGGCCATAGTGTGTGTACATGGGGCTTTACTGTAGTTTATGTTTGTATTCAGCCCCCTGTATGTTTATTCTGCTATGTTATTTATGTATCTGTATTGTGTATAAAGGGTCATACACACAATGAGATATTGGCTATGTGTGATTCCCCATGAAGTGCGACTTGACCTATGGCCAGAGGCACTGTATGCGGCAGTCAGAATTGCCTTGCGGGGCTGTGCAATGGTATCTCACGAAGTACAAACCCTGCCAAAATCGCTCCCCTTGTATGCACTTTTACTTAGTTCCAAAAATGTATTGGCGTCTGTGGGGTGCTGGTATACACTTGATGCCGGCATAGCCCCTGTAAACCTTCCTCTCCGTCGTCTCATGCACAGGTTAAGGATGTGCGGGAGCCTGCGTCGTTCATCGGATACAGCGTACACTTTCAGCGATATGATGAACTACGATACCACTCATTATATCACCTAGTACAGAGCTCTAGTGAACTTGTGCGTTTCGGAGCTGCAGATCTGCACGTGTGTTTCCCCATTGTGACCTAGTATGTACAGAGCTCTAGTGAACTTGTGCGTTTCGGAGCCTCAGACACGTGCGTGTGTTTCCCCATTGTGACCTAGTGTGTACAGAGCTCTAGTGAACTTGTTCGTTACGTGCGTTTCGGAGCTGCAGACACGTGCGTGTGTTTCCCCATTGTGACCTAGTGTGTACAGAGCTCTAGTGAACTTGTGCGTTTTTGCAGACCTGCGCATGTGTTTCCCCATTGTGACCTAGTGTGTACAGAGCTCTAGTGAACTTGTCCGTTACGTGCGTTTCGGAGTCGCAGACATGCGCGTGTGTTTCCCCATTGTGACCTAGTGTGTACAGAGCTCTAGTGAACTTGTCCATTACGTGCGTTTCACAGACCTGCGCGTGTGTTTCCCCATTGTGCTTATTGCCCTGTGTCTTATATAGTAATAACTGGAATAACACAAATAAAATGATCTCATTAAACCATCACGTTGGAACTTAAGGGGTGATTCTGTTTGGCTCGGTAAGCTGCAAATACCGCAACTTACCGAGCACCAGCGACGCCACCCCGCCAAATAACTGCCGATTCCCCTCGGTACCATGTAAAGGGATATAGAACGAAGACACACCCACTTGCATGGCTCCGCTGCAGCAGAAACCATGTGATCCTCGCAGACCATCGAATGATTTCTCCTGGCTTCGCAAATACGTCAATCTGAACCGACTCCTATTTGCACACGCCTGCCCGAAGACAGGGCGGGTAACTGCCCGTTTGCGTAACATGGGAACACCAGTGTTCCTTAGGGCGATACCCAGGCCCGCCCCGATCCTTGTGAAGGGCTTGTCACTATGTAAGTCACCAAAGCCATTCGCAAAGGGATATGTATGTGCGCATAATATATCCTGCACAGAGCCCCAAATATCGGTATGGGGCCAAATTCGCCCCGTTCCGAGTCCGTTAGAATCAGGCCTTAATGACCGTTGCTGTGACCTCTGACCCATGTCTCCACGGGCGTCTGTTATTCCCATATGATGACAGAGACTGCGCGTAACCTCCCAATAGTCCCATGAATGCATTATACACATCCCAGCATGTATAACTGTATACAGCGGCTGTTCCCATACTGCATGGGGTCATAGGCATGTCACCCCTGAATAGAGGAAAGGGTGCACAGGCCACATACGGGGAGACGTCCCAAACTATACAATAGTAATGATAGCGCCAGTAGTGATGTCATCACGTTCTCCTGGTGGCGCACACCACGTCACCCAGCAACCATTGCTAATGATATAACACTACAATAAACAGAAATCTTCCTACCAATAGAAGCACATGTACAATGTCACCGGTATACACCAGAAACAACAGTGTATAGCAACAGGCCACACGATACTGCTGTAGTGATGGCCATAATATACATTATGTAATAAAGTATCCAAATGTAGATCTTGGACAGATCAGTTATGTTGGGAAACCCTATCGTTCAGCGACCGTCGAACATGGAGTTCAGGTGCCCGGGGATTAACGACCCGCTGGAGAGTACATCGTTAATGATCTCGTGCGTACATACAAGACTATATTGTTTTGAAGACAAAAGATTCCAATTCATATCAAAAACTTCCTGCACAGAAAGGTGGTCCCACGTGTATATAACTGCTGGACCCTCGTGGCAAAATGGGGATGTGACAGGCACACCCTTTGTCGCAAGCCACACCCCTCTTCGGGACGTCCGTGCCCCGCCCCTGTCCTGCTGGGAGCACTGTGTGTGTGTGTGTGTGTGTGTGTGTGTGTTATTGATAGCTCTGTTGGGCTACTTAGTTATATAACACAGCTGTAAATAACTGTAATTGCCTTTCTCCGTCTGCTACTGTTGCAGCTGATCCGTCCTCTCTGACAGGGACAGATTGCTCTGCTTATAGATCTTGTGCCATCCTGGAGAGATGGGCAGTATTAAGGCAGCAATGTAGTGGGATAAGTAATGTATTAAGCCTGGTGAAGAGATAAAGTAGAAGGTGATAAAGCACCAGCCAATCAGCTATGGACTTCATTGTCTGCTACGTTCTCTTCTAATTAATAGCTTAATACAGTGGTGGCCAACCTGTGGCTCTTGAGCCTCATGCGGCTCTCCCCCTTGTAAAGTGCGGCTCCTGCTCCACTGCTGCCTGCCGTCCACCATCTGTCCCAGTCCCCCCTGCTGCCGGTTCCTTGAATCCCTTCACCTTCTGAGGGGAGGAGAGCGCGCATCGCGCATCTCTCCTACCCCTTACTGTGCATTCTTGTGACTGGGCCATTGTGACCATTGTGACCATACTGACCCTCCTTGTGACCGCCAATCAGAGCTCGTGGGCCAGCAGCCAATCAGGAGCCGGCCAGCGAGCTTTGATTGGTGGGCGGCCCAGTCACAGGGAAGTGAGGGGGAAGGAGACGCGCGGTGTGCTGTGCTCTCCTCCCATCGGGACATGACAGGAGGACTGCAGGGGGACACCAGACTGTCCTCTCCCCGCCTGGCAGCAGCAACAACAACGGTGAGTGCTGCTGCTGGGAAATTTGCACTGTGGGGGCATAGCAGTTTGTGGCACTGTGGGGGCATAGCAGTTTGTGGCACTGTGGGGGCATAGCAGTTTGTGGCACTGTGGGGGCATAGCAGTTTGTGGCACTGTGGGGGCATAGCAGTTTGTGGCACTGTGGGGGCATAGCAGTTTGTGGCACTGTGGGGGCATAGCAGTTTGTGGCACTGTGGGGGCATAGCAGTTTGTGGCACTGTGGGGGCATAGCAGTTTGTGGCACTGTGGGGGCATAGCAGTTTGTGGCACTGTGGGGGCATAGCAGTTTGTGGCACTGTGGGGGCATAGCAGTTTGTGGCACTGTGGGGGCATAGCAGTTTGTGGCACTGTGGGGGCATAGCAGTTTGTGGCACTGTGGGGGCATAGCAGTTTGTGGCACTGTGGGGGCATAGCAGTTTGTGGCACTGTGGGGGCATACCAGCTTTTTGGCACTGTGGGGGCATACCCGGCACCGTGTGGTGCATACCTGGCACCGTTGGGGGCATATGTGTATCTGGCACTATTGGGGGCATATGTATATATGGCACTGCACTATTGGAGGCATATTTGTATCACACCCACCCAAGGGGTCAAAATAGACCACGCCCCTTTTTTGGGCGCATGATGTCGGCTCTTTAGCTTGACTATCGATATTTTTCGGCTCTTTACCTCTGACCGGTTGGCCACCCCTGGCTTAATACATCTGCCCCAATATGAGAGGGAGAAACAGTGACTGCAGACATAACACAGGTACCAGGAGTTGGTGACGTACTATTACATGTGTGATGTCACCGTTTATAACTTGTGTCTTGAAGATTATGTAAGGCGTCATGCTGGCGGGGGAACCATGTGTATACAGAAATATCCCTGGTGCTTTCCTTAATCACAGGATTTACCATTCCCTGTCTCTGTGAGGGATTATAGTGTCAGGACCGTGTTCTGCGTGTGCTATGAAGGCTTTACACTGGGTGACATCTATACTGCACTGCTGTCCTTTCCTGACGCCGGCTATACTGTACTGCTGTCCTTTCCTGACGCCGGCTATACTGTACTGCTGTCCTTTCCTGACGCCGGCTATACTGTACTGCTGTCCTTTCCTGACGCCGGCCATACTGTACTGCTGTCCTTTCCTGACGCCGGCCATACTGTACTGCTGTCCTTTCCTGACGCCGGCTATACTGTACTGCTGTCCTTTCCTGACGCCGGCTATACTGCACTGCTGTCCTTTCCTGACGCCGGCTATACTGCACTGCTGTCCTTTCCTGACGCCGGCTATACTGCACTGCTGTCCTTTCCTGACGCCGGCTATACTGCACTGCTGTCCTTTCCTGACGCCGGCTATACTGCACTGCTGTCCTTTCCTGACGCCGGCTATACTGCACTGCTGTCCTTTCCTGACGCCGGCTATACTGCACTGCTGTCCTTTCCTGACGCCGGCTATACTGCACTGCTGTCCTTTCCTGACGCCGGCTATACTGCACTGCTGTCCTTTCCTGACGCCGGCTATACTGCACTGCTGTCCTTTCCTGACGCCGGCTATACTGCACTGCTGTCCTTTCCTGGCGCCGGCTATACTGCACTGCTGTCCTTTCCTGGCGCCGGCTATACTGCACTGCTGTCCTTTCCTGACGCCGGCCCGGCCGCACTGCTGTCCTTTCCTGACGCCGGCTATACTGTACTGCTGTCCTTTCCTGACGCCGGCTATACTGTACTGCTGTCCTTTCCTGACGCCGGCTATACTGTACTGCTGTCCTTTCCTGACGCCGGCCATACTGTACTGCTGTCCTTTCCTGACGCCGGCCATACTGTACTGCTGTCCTTTCCTGACGCCGGCTATACTGTACTGCTGTCCTTTCCTGACGCCGGCTATACTGCACTGCTGTCCTTTCCTGACGCCGGCTATACTGCACTGCTGTCCTTTCCTGACGCCGGCTATACTGCACTGCTGTCCTTTCCTGACGCCGGCTATACTGCACTGCTGTCCTTTCCTGACGCCGGCTATACTGCACTGCTGTCCTTTCCTGACGCCGGCCATACTGCACTGCTGTCCTTTCCTGACGCCGGCCATACTGTACTGCTGTCCTTTCCTGACGCCGGCCATACTGTACTGCTGTCCTTTCCTGACGCCGGCCATACTGTACTGCTGTCCTTTCCTGACGCCGGCTATACTGCACTGCTGTCCTTTCCTGACGCCGGCTATACTGCACTGCTGTCCTTTCCTGACGCCGGCTATACTGCACTGCTGTCCTTTCCTGACGCCGGCTATACTGCACTGCTGTCCTTTCCTGACGCCGGCTATACTGCACTGCTGTCCTTTCCTGACGCCGGCTATACTGCACTGCTGTCCTTTCCTGACGCCGGCTATACTGCACTGCTGTCCTTTCCTGACGCCGGCTATACTGCACTGCTGTCCTTTCCTGACGCCGGCTATACTGCACTGCTGTCCTTTCGGGAAGTGGTCATCTATTAGAATGAACTTAGGTCGACCCCACTAGGTCGACTGGCAGGAAGGTCGACCTGACTTAAGGTCGACATGGGCCAAGGTCGACCTGACTTAAGGTCGAATTTGCAAAAAGGTCGACATGAGGAAGGTCGACTGGTCATAAGGTCGACATGGGGTTTTTCACTGTTTTTTGAGCCGACATGTGCCGACAGGCGGTATTTCATGCCCTTCCATCCACTAGGGCGTGGAGGAGGTTATTAAAGCTGTGGCGAGCTAAGCGAGTCAACGTGCCCGAAGCATTGCGAGCGAAGCGAGCATTGCGAGGGTCCGATTCTCATTGCCAACTGTGTCCATGTCGACATTCGGATAAAAAAAACAGTGAAAACCCCATGTTGACCTTATGACCAGTCGACCTTCCTCATGTCAACCTTTATGCAAATTCGACCTTAAGTCATGTCGACCTTGGCCCATGTCGATCTTAAATCAGGTCGACCTTACTGCCAGTCGACCTAGTGGGGTCGACCTAATGACTGTAGACCTAAGTTCATTCTGACAGATGTATCGATTCCGTCCTTTCCTGACGCCGGCTATACTGCGCTGCTGTCCTTTCCTGACGCCGGCTATACTGCGCTGCTGTCCTTTCCTGACGCCGGCTATACTGCGCTGCTGTCCTTTCCTGACGCCGGCTATACTGCGCTGCTGTCCTTTCCTGACGCCGGCTATACTGCGCTGCTGTCCTTTCCTGACGCCGGCTATACTGCACTGCTGTCCTTTCCTGACGCCGGCTATACTGCGCTGCTGTCCTTTCCTGACGCCGGCCCGGCCGCGCTGCTGTCCTTTCCTGACGCCGGCCCGGCCGCGCTGCTGTCCTTTCCTGACGCCGGCCCGGCCGCGCTGCTGTCCTTTCCTGACGCCGGCCCGGCCGCGCTGCTGTCCTTTCCTGACGCCGGCCCGGCCGCGCTGCTGTCCTTTCCTGACGCCGGCCCGGCCGCGCTGCTGTCCTTTCCTGACGCCGGCCCGGCCGCGCTGCTGTCCTTTCCTGACGCCGGCCCGGCCGCGCTGCTGTCCTTTCCTGACGCCGGCCCGGCCGCGCTGCTGTCCTTTCCTGACGCCGGCCCGGCCGCGCTGCTGTCCTTTCCTGACGCCGGCCCGGCCGCGCTGCTGTCCTTTCCTGACGCCGGCCCGGCCGCGCTGCTGTCCTTTCCTGACGCCGGCCCGGCCGCGCTGCTGTCATGTCCTAACTTATGCTATATGACACTTGTACAGAATGTGAGAGGATTAGCGCAGACGGCGTTATGTGCAGATCATATGTGAACAATCTATAGTACCAAGTACTTATAACAAATGTATGTAGTTATTGGTTATTCAGTATATGTAACTGGGTGAGAAAAGGGGGCGTTTGCGAAGAAACAAACAAAAGACAAACTCCGCGCACAGAGCAGCACGAGACAACCGCGGGGGAGATTCTTGTGGTAAACTTGTGGTAAAAACCCCGTTATCTGGGTTTTTACCACATTTTGGGATGCTCTAAGCATCCCCCACCGGGTAACCACGGCGGGGGGCATCACCAGAAAAATCTGGCGATGCCCCATAGAAGCCTATGGGCTTCTAACGCGCCGCCCCGCACCGACTCACCGCTGCCCCGCACCGACCCCCCCCTCACCTGTGTCCGGGCAGCACAGTGTTGTGCTGCCCGGACCTGTGACCTCCTCCCTGCACTGATCCTCTTCCGGATGCAGGGAGGAGGAGAGCCCGGCGCAGCAGCAGCGTCGGGTAAGGGAGGGAGGGGGGAGCCGCCGGGACCCGCTGACTCACCGAAAAGGACAGCTCTTAACGCAAGAGCTGTCCTTTGCCATAATTATCGCATATGTTACAGCATATGCGATAAGTATGTATGCGGTAGCCGGCGATAGGGGGTGGTAAGAGGGCGTGGATGTTGGAGCATCTCCCCCCCCCCCCCCCCCGCATCTGCACAACACCCAGACACCGCTGCCGCCATATCCTGTAATTATGTTGCACGTTTTGCAGCACTTCACAAATCCCATCCAGATGTTTTCTCATTGAACACCTCAAAATCACAAATGTAATGGGGTGCGATTATTCAAATCACACCCTAAACATTACCAAAAAGGTTATCCCTTGGCTGCTGGGACAACCGTGCAGCTGTGCTGTCCTTACCTCAGGATATAAGATGGCCGCTCCTCTCATGGCCTGTGTAATGTTGTCTTCTGCAGCAATCATGTCGAGCGCAGGAAAGGAAAACGTTCGGATGAAGAGCTACAAGAACAAGTCTCTGAACCCCGATGAGATGCGGCGGAGGAGAGAGGAGGAGGGGCTACAGCTGCGCAAACAGAAACGGGAAGAGCAGGTGGGTCACACTTCCTGCCCATGTGATCAGCGGGCGGCCAGTGTAAGGGGTGCGGTCTGGGAGCTGCCAGGTTGATGTTTCCAGAAGCTGATCTCTGTCTCTTCCTCTTAGTTATTCAAACGCAGGAATGTCGCAACCGCAGAGGAAACGCCAGAGGATGAAGGGATGTCTGATGGGAACCTCCATGATGCGCAGATAAATAACATGGAGATGGCATCGGTGAGTGAGCACATATAGGTGTGTCCTATACTGGTCTATGGCCTGAGCTACATGTGACAGGGACTAGGAGTTATATACCCTAAGGAGCAGGGTCCCCAGCAGCACAGAGTATATCAGGACATAGGGGATGTGTCAGTGAGGACAGGGCTGCATGTGACACGGGCAGTGACCTGATGTGAGGGGAATGGAGGCAGCAGGAAGCCACAGACTGAGAGTTCTATAGTGGGAGGAGCAGGGTCCCCAGCAGCACAGAGTATATCAGGAGATTAGTGATGTGTCAGTGAGGACAGGGCTGCATGTGACAGGGGCAGTGACATGATGTGAGGAGGAGAATGGAGGCAGCAGGAAGCCACAGACTGAGAGTTATATAGTGGGAGGAGCGGGGTCCCCAGCAGCACAGAGTATATCAGGAAATGAGTGATGTGTCAGTGAGGACATGGCTGCATGTGACAGGGGCAGTGACATGATGTGAGGAGGGGAATGGGGGCAGCAGGAAGCCACAGGCTGAGAGTTATATAGTGGGAGGAGCAGGGTTCCCAGCAGCACAGAGTATATCAGGACATAGGGGATGTGTCAGTGAGGACAGGGCTGCATGTGACACGGGCAGTGACCTGATGTGAGGAGGGGAATGGAGGCAGCAGGAAGCCACAGACTGAGAGTTATATAATGGGAGGAGCAGGGTCCCCAGCAGCACAGAGTATATCAGGAGATGAGGGATGTGTCAGTGAGGACAGGGCTGCATGTGACAGGGGGCAGTGACATGATGTGAGGAGGGGAATGGGGGCAGCAGGAAGCCACAGACTGAGGGTTATATAGTGGGAGGAGCGGGGTCCCCAGCAGCACAGAGTGTATCACAGGTCACTGTTATTACAGCGTGTGTCTCCACAGAGCGCGGTGATCACAGCTGATATGATCGATATGATCTTCTCTAACAATCCAGAGCAGCAGCTCGCTGCAACCCAGAAATTCCGGAAACTCCTCTCTAAAGGTAACTCTGGGGGAAGGTGTGTGTGTGTGTGTGGTAATATGTACATTATGTGTGTTTGTGTATGTAGGGGGGGGGGTGTAATATGTTGTGTGTAGTCTATGGGCTGCAGTCACTGCACAGGTAACTTAGTAACTTACGCAATGGTGGATAGAATCTGTCTGAGCAGGTCCGCACTGTGGTCTCTGGGCTATGTCCATGACCTGGGACTATTGTATGAGCGACGTGTAGGGGACTGTATGGGGAGAGTGACCTGTAGGGGACTGTATGGGGAGAGTGACCTGTAGGGGACTGTATGGGGAGAGCGACCTGTAGGGGACTGTATGGGGAGAGCGACCTGTAGGGGACTGTATGGGGAGAGCGACCTGTAGGGGACTGTATGGGGAGAGCGACCTGTAGGGGACTGTATAGGGAGAGCGACCTGTAGGGGACTGTATGGGGAGAGTGACCTGTAGGGGACTGTATGGGGAGAGTGACCTGTAGGGGACTGTATGGGGAGAGTGACATGTAGGGGACTGTATGGGGAGAGTGACATGTAGGGGACTGTATGGGGAGAGTGACCTGTAAGGGGCTGTATGGGGAGAGTGACCTGTAAGGGGCTGTATGGGGAGAGTGACCTGTAGGGGACTGTATGGGGAGAGTGACCTGTAGGGGACTGTATGGGGAGAGTGACCTGTAGGGGACTGTATGGGGAGAGTGACCTGTAGGGGACTGTATGGGGAGAGTGACCTGTAGGGGACTGTATGGGGAGAGTGACCTGTAGGGGACTGTATGGGGAGAGTGACCTGTAGGGGACTGTATGGGGAGAGTGACCTGTAGGGGACTGTAAGGGGGAGAGCGACGTGTAGGGGACTGTATGGGGGAGAGCGACGTGTAGGGGACTGTATGGGGGAGAGCGACGTGTAGGGGACTGTATGGGGGAGAGCGACGTGTAGGGGACTGTATGGGGGAGAGCGACGTGTAGGGGACTGTATGGGGGAGAGCGACGTGTAGGGGACTGTATGGGGAGAGCGACGTGTAGGGGACTGTATGGGGAGAGCGACCTGTAGGGGACTGTATAAGGGAGAGTGACCTGTAGGGGACTGTATGGGGAGAGTGACCTGTAGGAGACTGTATGGGGAGAGCGACGTGTAGGGGACTGTATGGGGGAGAGCGACGTGTAGGGGACTGTATGGGGGAGAGCGACGTGTAGGGGACTGTATGGGGGAGAGCGACGTGTAGGGGACTGTAAGGGGGAGAGCGACGTGTAGGGGACTGTATGGGGGAGAGCGACGTGTAGGGGACTGTATGGGGGAGAGCGACGTGTAGGGGACTGTATGGGGGAGAGCGACGTGTAGGGGACTGTATGGGGGAGAGCGACGTGTAGGGGACTGTATGGGGGAGAGCGACGTGTAGGGGACTGTATGGGGAGAGCGACGTGTAGGGGACTGTATGGGGAGAGCGACCTGTAGGGGACTGTATAAGGGAGAGTGACCTGTAGGGGACTGTATGGGGAGAGTGACCTGTAGGAGACTGTATGGGGAGAGCGACGTGTAGGGGACTGTATGGGGGAGAGCGACGTGTAGGGGACTGTATTGGGGGAGAGCGACGTGTAGGGGACTGTATGGGGGAGAGCGCCGTGTAGGGGACTGTATGGGGGAGAGCGACGTGTGGGGGACTGTATGGGGGAGAGTGTATGGTGCACGTTGGTTGGTGCGATACAGGATGTGAGTCCTGTGTTTGGTCCTGGATGACCTCACGGTCCGGAGTCTGCGTGGATGACATCAGAGTCTCCTGTAGATGACACATTAATCTACTTCTGCCGCCAGTGCTCACTGTGCACACCCTGCTTTTACACCTGTATCCCAATTTCTGTTCTCAGAACCTAACCCCCCGATAGATGAGGTTATTGGGGCACCGGGGGTGGTGGCCCGATTTGTGGAGTTCCTGAAGAGGAAAGAGAACTGTACATTACAGGTGAGTGCGAGTATGAGTGGTCCCTGACAGGGACTTGCAGTTCCTGTCCCAGTGTCATCCTCTTACGGTCTCCTCTGTGATTCTCCCAGTTTGAAGCAGCTTGGGTGTTGACGAACATCGCCTCCGGGAACTCCCTGCAGACGCGGATAGTGATCCAGGCAGGGGCCGTGCCCATCTTTATAGAACTACTCAGCTCAGAGTTTGAAGATGTACAGGAGCAGGTACCAAACCCCCTCCCTGGTGTTCTGTGCCCCTCTCCCCCCGGCCCCGGACAGCCTCCCTGGTACTCCGCGCTCTCCCTCCCTGGACTGCCTCCACGCTGGTGCTCTGCTCCCCTCCCGCTGGGCGGCCTCTGCGCTCTCCCTCCCTGGACTGCCTCCAAGCTGGTGCTCTGCTCCCCTCCCGCTGGGCGGCCTCTGCGCTCTCCCTCCCTGGACTGCCTCCACGCTGGTGCTCTGCTCCCCTCCCGCTGGGCGGCCTCTGCGCTCTCCCTCCCTGGACTGCCTCCACGCTAGTGCTCTGCTCCCCTCCCGCTGGGCAGCCTCTGCACTCTCCCTCCCTGGACTGCCTCCACGCTGGTGCTCTGCTCCCCTTCTGCCAGACGGCCTCTGCGCTCTCCCTCCCTGGACTGCTTCCACGCTGGTGCTCTGCTCCCCTCCCTCCACATGGCCTCCACGCTGGTGCTCTGCTCCCCTACCGCTGGGCGGCCTCTGCGCTCTCCCTCCCTGGACTGCCTCCACGCTGGTGCTCTACTCCCCTCCCGCTGGGCGGCCTCTGCGCGCTCCCTCCCTGGACTGCCTCCACGCTGGTGCTCTGCTCCCCTTCCGCCAGACGGCCTTGGCGCTGGTGCTCTGCTCCCCTCCCCCCCCCCTGATGGCCTTGGCCCTGGTGCTCTGCGCCCCTCCCCCTGGGTGCTCTGCTCCCCTCCCCCCTGACGGCCTCCCGGGTGCTCTGCTCCCCTCCCCCCTGACGGCCTCCCAGGTGCTCTGCGCCCCTCCCCCCTGACGGCCTCCCGGGTGCTCTGCGCCCCTCCCCCCTGACGGCCGCCCGGGTGCTCTGCTCCCCCCCCCCCCCCGACGGCCGCCCGGGTGCTCTGCTCCCCCCCCCCCCCCCGACGGTCTCCCGGGTGCTCTGCTCCCCTCCCCCCTGACGGTCTCCCGGGTGCTCTGCTCCCCTCCCCCCTGACGGCCTCCCGGGTGCTCTGCTCCCCCCCCCCCCCTGACGGCCTCCCGGGTGCTCTGCTCCCCCCCCCCCTGACGGCCTCCCGGGTGCTCTGCTCCCCCCCCCCCTGACGGCCTCCCGGGTGCTCTGCTCCCCTCCCCCCTGACGGCCTCCCGGGTGCTCTGCTCCCCTCCCCCCTGACGGTCTCCCGGGTGCTCTGCTCCCCTCCCCCCTGACGGCCTCCCGGGTGCTCTGCACCCCTCCCCCCTGACGGCCGCCCGGGTGCTCTGCACCCCTCCCCCCTGACAGCCTTGGCACTGTGCGCCTATGAATCTATAAACGGATGCCATATAACATTACCTGGTGATGACTGTTTGGTGTGTTCCTCTAACAGGCAGTCTGGGCCCTGGGTAACATAGCTGGAGACAGCACGGTGTGCAGAGACTATGTGTTGGACTGTAACATCCTACCCCCTCTCTTACAGTGAGTATTGTAGTCTGATCCCCAGTCTCATACATACCATGATCCCTGGTTCAGCCTTGTATAGCCTGCAGGAGGAGCACTCGCCAATCTGCTGCTACTGTACATCAGTGATACCCCTTTCACACTAGCCACCTGACCTGGCATTAAGCGTGTGATGTCATCGGGAGGCGGGGCCGGGGCGGCACTGGGAGATTACAGTATCTTCCAGCGGCGCCTTTACAGTGCAATGAACGGGACGCGTCGAACCGGGTTACACATTCACACTGCCCCAGGACTTGCGAGCGTTCTGGGTCCAACCCTGGTTAAGACCCGGGATGAAATATTGGAATGCTGGTCCTGGGATAATAGTTTCGGACCCTTTCACACTGACCAGTTTCCTGGGTTGTTGCGCAATAACCCGGGAAATATCGGTCAGTGTGAAAGGGGTATATCTGGTCCCACCTCCCTTTTACAGTCTCATCCTGACACTATTTTATTCTCCCACCGCGCCCTAGTGGATGGTAGGGCAGGAAATACGGCCCGTCGGCTCAAAATACAGTGAAAAACCCCATGTCGACCTTTTGACTGTTAACCTAACCCATGTCGACCCAATGCTTGTCGACCAACATACTGTAGACCTAATGACCGTATCCCTATGTTACATGTATGTAACATTATACCGCAGTGATTGCATGTGTAGAACATGTTACATGTATGTAACATTATACCGCAGTGATTGCATGTGTAGAACATGTTACATGTATGTAACATTATACCGCAGTGATTGCATGTGTAGAACATGTTACATGTATGTAACATTATACCGCAGTGATTTGGGGGCTTTTTATTTTGCAGGTTACTCTCAAAACAGAACCGTCTTACGATGACTCGGAACGCGGTCTGGGCCCTGTCCAACCTGTGCCGGGGAAAGAATCCTCCCCCAGAGTTTGCTAAGGTGAGTGTATGTGTGTATACGGTATGTACGGGGGGATGTCTCGCACCGGTCTTCTGCAGGGGGGGGGTCTCGCACCGGTCTTCTGCAGGGGGTGGGGGGTCTCGCACTGATCTTCTACAGGGGGGGTCTCGCACCGGTCTTCTGCAGGGGGTGGGGGGTCTCGCACCGGTCTTCTGCAGGGGGTGGGGGGTCTCGCACCGGTCTTCTGCAGGGGGTGGGGGGTCTCGCACCGGTCTTCTGCAGGGGGTGGGGGGTCTCGCACCGGTCTTCTGCAGGGGGTGGGGGGTCTGAGACCGGTCTTCTGCAGGGGGAAGTCTCGCACCGGTCTTCTGCAGGGGGAAGTCTCGCACCGGTCTTCTGCAGGGGACGGGGGAGAGGTTATTGTACCTGTCTGCTGTGAATCAGTCCATGAGGGGAAGGCCTCTTATTCTGCCGTTACTGTGCTCTCTGCCGTATGGCTGACACTGTATATAGCAGTCCCTCACTGGAAGTGTTACTGTGCTCTGTGCCATGCCCCTCACCGGAAGTGTTACTGTGCTCTCTGCCATGCCCCTCACCGGAAGTGTTACTGTGCTCTCTGCCATGCCCCTCACTGGAAGTGTCACTGCTCTGTGCCATGCCCCTCACTGGAAGTGTCACTGTGCTCTGCCATGCCCCTCACTGGAAGTGTTACTGTGCTCTCTGCCATGCCCCTCACTGGAAGTGTTACTGTGCTTTCTGCCATGCCCCTCACCGGGAGTGTTACTGTGCTCTGCCATGCCCCTCACCGGAAGTGTCACTGTGCTCTGTGCCATGCCCCTCACCGGAAGTGTCACTGTGCTCTGTCATGCCCCTCACCGGAAGTGTCACTGTGCTTTGTGTCATGCCCCTCACCGGAAGTGTCACTGTGGTCTGTGCCATGCCCCTCACCACAAGTGTTACTGTTCTGTCATGCCCCTCACCGGAAGTGTCACTGTGCTCTCTGCCGCAGGTCTCCCCGTGTCTGAACGTCTTATCCTGGCTGCTGTTCGTTAGTGACACCGATGTCCTGGCCGATGCCTGCTGGGCACTCTCCTACCTGTCTGACGGGCCAAATGATAAAATCCAGGCGGTCATCGATGCTGGGGTGTGCAGGCGATTGGTGGAACTCTTAATGTAAGAGAACGTACAGTGTCATGGGGGTGGTTGGGGTCACAGATGAGAGTAATGTGTGCATGGGTGTTACTGTGCACTGACCCCGGTGACTGCTCTCTGGGGGGTATCCAAGTGCATGGTACGTATGGGTTATACATACACCTGACAGCGCTGGCTTCTCTGTCCACAGGCACACAGACTACAAAGTGGTGTCACCTGCCCTGAGGGCCGTGGGCAACATCGTGACTGGAGATGATGTTCAGACACAGGTAGGGTAGAGCATCTGTGTCCTCAGCACTTCCTCAGATACGTTACCAGGCTGAGTACAGGCGTGAGCCACACTCTGCCCTCTGGTGGTGAAATATCTGAACAGCATCTAGCCTTTTATACCTTTCTAGTAGCTCAGTTTGAAGGAATTGTAGCAGGCCGGTGACAATGACAAGAGAGAGCGCATCTGTCATTATGGGTTTGTGATTCCTATTAAGGGACTTCTCCTCAATTCCGCAGGTCATTCTGAACTGCTCAGCGCTGCAGAGTTTGCTGCACTTACTGAGCAGCCCCAAGGAGTCCATTAAGAAGGAGGCCTGCTGGACGATATCCAACATCACTGCGGGCAACAGGGCCCAGATCCAGGTAACTTCTATCTGCTGCCTGTACGGGGGAGGGGGCTGCTTCAGATGTGAGAGCTCCCGGACCACCGCATAGGATACTGCTGCTTAGGGGTCATTGTCCGGTGCTGCCCCTGCAGGCTCGGTAATATCACTGTCCTGGGCTGTGTGCAGCGCTACCATGCAGGAGACCACTGACCGGGATCACACCGACACTGTACAGATGGCTCCTAACATGTTACAGCTATGTGGAATACACTGTAATGCCTGACACCACGCCTCGCACTGCACTAATAGTCCGAGACTCCTCCTTATAGTCTTGTTATTTCCGGTATAAAGCTGGGAGGAGCCATCGGGGGTCGCTGCGTCCCTTGCTCGCCCTTCCCGCGGCTGATGTGTTGCTCATTTACTCCACAGACTGTAATTGACGCAGAGATCTTCCCTGCTCTTATCAGCATCCTGCAGACGGCCGAGTTCAGGACCAGGAAGGAGGCGGCCTGGGCCATCACCAACGCCACCTCCGGGGGCTCCGCAGAGCAGATCAAGTAGGTGCCCCCTGCTCAATCCACAGTCTCTCGTATGGGCCAATAGGAGACGGCGTCTTGCAGCGCACACGTGTATATGTGGGTGGGTTTGTATGTGTTTGCACAGAATTGCAGTTTGTTCTCCTTTTAAAGTCTATTCTGGCTAAAGTCACCTTTATTGAAGGTTGTGGATGGAACGGTCGACATGAGAGGTTGCGACATGAGTTTACGGTTTTTGTGTCATTGTTGACACCTGTCGACATGGACCCCCGATTAGTATAGAACATACTCTCGCTCCACTCGCCAGGCTTTACCTTTCCCAATCGGAGTTTACGTGGATGTTTTAATGTATAGAACAAAGTCCAAAAGAGAAGAATAACTGTTGTTGACCCCTTTTGGTGTAGACCTAGACGACCTTTCCACCTACAGACAGTTCCGCCCTTATTTGGGCTCAGCAGTAATCTGTGTTATAAAGATGCCCTCATTACTGAGCCCTAAGGCAGAACAGTCTGGTTTCAGGTGATAATGATAAAGTCTCTTCCCTCACTCACCCAAGCCCTGGATTGCAGCAAATCTGCATAGAGGAGTGCTGAGGAGTCCCAGAAATCGTTGGGTTTTTCGGATCGGGATGTTCAGGGTTTGTGTAGGTCTATGTCCTCACCCAGCCGTTGGTTGCTCCTCTCTGTATTCCAGGTACCTGGTGGATCTGGGCTGCATCAAGCCTCTGTGTGACCTCCTCACCGTCATGGACTCCAAGATCGTGCAAGTGGCTCTGAACGGCTTAGAGAATATCCTGAGGCTGGGCGAGCAAGAGGCGAAACGCAACGGGACCGGCATAAATCCCTACTGCGCTCTCATCGAGGAAGCCTATGGTAAGACGTGTGCGGCTAAGCGCTTCTCCAAATAACGAGAACCTTTCCCAGATCCCTGGTGACTGTCGGTTTGTCTTTTCTTGTGTCTAGGTCTAAACAAAATAGAGTTCCTTCAGAGCCACGAGAACCAGGAGATCTATCAGAAGGCGTTCGATCTTCTCGAGCATTACTTCGGCACGGAGGACGAGGACAGCAGCATCGCCCCACAAGTGGACCTGACGCAGCAGCAGTACATCTTCCAGCAGCGAGAAGCTCCCATGGAGAGATTCCAGCTCTAACTCCACCGGCTGCAGGCTCAGCATGCCTCAGAGCTAGATCTCCCGGTCCCCTACCTAACCCTCGCTCATCTGTTTGCTGTGTGCGCAGTTTCTTTCTCTCTCACTCTCATGCTCTCTCTTCTTTGCTCTTCTGACCTCTCTCTCTGTCTCTCTCTCTCCACCTCTCGCTCTCTTCTTTGCGCTTCTGACCTTCTCTCTCTGTCTCTCTCTCTCTCTCTGTCTCTCTCTCTCTCTCTCTCTCTCTCTGTCTCTCTCTCTCTCTCTGTCTCTCTCTGTCTCTCTCTCTCCACCTCTCGCTCTCTTCTTTGCTCTTCTGTCTCTCTCTGTGTCTCTCTGTCTCTCTGTCTCTGTCTCTCTCTCTGTCTCTCTCTCTGTCTCTCTCTCTCTTTACCTCTCGCGATGCTTTCTTTTCAGTTTGTGTCCAGTAGGAGTCATTTCTAGCCTTCTGCTCTTCAAACTTTTTATTTTTATTTTCTTTTTGAAGTCTTTTTACTTTTTCCGTTCTTCCCACTGTGCGCACCCTCTTCTGGCTTCCTCTTTGACGTACGGAGCGGTCAGCAGAACCGGAATTCTCCAAGCGGTCATTACAAGAGAGGGGGCCTAGCCTCTGAGCCTCTGCAAGCACCCTGATCATATGGTGGAACCCACCTGATTGCTTTCACATATCTCCATTTCACCTCGGACTCGAATAATGTACTCTTACAAGGACACAGATAGAGACTCCAATGACAAAAAGGAAAAAGACGAGACCAACTGCACACATTGACCGTAGAGACAGGCGACCTCCTGGACCCCGGAGCCTCATGCCAGGACTTGTACACGATACGCTAGAGGGTAGAATCGCCATCCTCATACCGCTGCCTGGCTTCCATTGAACCAGAAAGTCTGAGGAAGACCGACAACCCTGCGCAGAAATAATTGGCAAAGATTTGGAAACCGAGAGACATACGGCGCTAATGAGCTTCACCGTTCTTCTGCACCTAAAGCCTTCCGTGGATTCCGAGAAGACTTTATTCTGACCACCTTAATCCGTGGCATGGTGGCCCAGCCACCGCAATGGTCTAATGGCTGCCTTCAGTTTTCATTGTGTTACTTAATCGTTTGTTTGTGTCTCTCTTCCCTCGGACTCCATGAGACTGTGGACTGTTGTAATCAAACTCTCCCCAGAGACACGACTGACTTGGAATTATTTGTTGAGACTTTTCTAGTGACTCTTTAAATTAAAAAAAGAAAAATGTACAAAAAAAAAAAAGGACAAAAGAATCCACCTCCCGTCCCTCCAAAGTGACCTGAAAATGTGATCAGACTGAACCTTTTCTCCGTGCACCACGGAAACCGCTTCAGGTCACCGCGTCCTGAATCTGGTCTTGACGGGCAAAGTCGTCTCCTCTCCCCTTCATCTGTCTGGTTTACAAAATGAAACCCAGTGTAGGTTAGAGTATATATATAAATATATATTTTTATTTTTCGTTAATGCAGCAATTTTTTTATTTGCTGTGTAAATTATTGCATTATTTTAATGTAATCATGTTGTATGTTCCCAAGGCCATTTTATAGGTCGGAGGCTGGCGACCGTATAGCCGATCCCTGATTGGACGCACGCCGCGTCCCGCCGGGGATCTCGTGCTGTTCTGCATTTGCCACAATAAGTAAAATGTGCTAATTTCTCTCCCATCCATCATATGATTAATCTCTGTGATCAATACATTAAAGCACAAAGCACGTCCATTCCGGCCTCTAGCCTTTGTTCGTATGTCACTGTAGGGTGCGCCCCACTCAGTTATATGTTAGTCGTCTTGCTGAAACTATCACCAAAGGTCTAAATGCTAAAGTTGTAGTTGGTGGAGTCCTCTCGCAGGAATGCACATGTACGTGCTGTGTGTCAGGCTGATAAGACCATAGGAGTGTTCCACCTTCAGTCCACTTTCATCTGTTGGCTTGTGTACCTGCCCATAACTTTAGTTCTTGGCTTCCTCCTGTGCATTGCAGCAATATGTTCCTATCATCAGGCATGTCATGTTATTGGGCTCCTGCCCACTGCATCAGATGTATCCAGCGAGCGTAGCTTTGGGCGGTGACTCTGCCTGATGATAGAGCGACTTAGCTGAAAAGGAAGGGAGCTAAAAAGACCAAAGTATTTGGGAAAGTTTTGGGCGAGCATGTACACGGCAATAAATGAGTCATTCGTGGCTATATCCATGATTACTACCTGCTGTTTATACGTTCTTCCAGATGAAGGTAACAAAGTAACGTATTCAGTATCCTTTAATTAGGAATCTCCATGAGTGGCCAATCTCCAGCCTCCGGGGGGGGGGGGTATTTGTCCCTTTTCCCTGTGACCAGTACAGATTGGTCTATTTGCCATGTATACACTGACTGTGTACAGTACAGAACAGGCTCCCCTTCTGGTTACGTCTGTGATGTGTGTACAATGAGACAGCAAATACACTGTACCCCAGCGCTTATATAGTGAGGGGACAATCTTCTCAGATTAATATTAGCTGGTGCTGTATCGCCTCTGATCTGCCTGGTTATAGAACCGTCATGGTGCCTCCACCACCGCCTCACCAGCATTGTGACCCCTGACCCTTCATCCCTAATGAACCTAGATTAAGGTCCTAGGAGCCAAACATGGATCTAACCTGGAGCTGTTCCTCTATGGTGACTAACCAGTATTCCCTATATCCTTTACATTGTCCTGTACCCTTATAGCCACTTTGCTCTGAGCTTACTTGAAGGAGGATCAGTGAATACTGACAAAAGATGCGTTTTGCCCAATAGCTTAGCGCAGGCTGTTGCCACGGAACCTGGAATAAGACATCACACCTGCCATGTCTAACAGTCAACATAAATACATAGATGATGCAGAGAAAGTCCCGCCCCCCCCCCCCATCCCCCACCACCAGACTGCACAGACCGCGGTCTGGGTCCATCCCAAGCAATAAGGCCACGCGGTGTCTCCTCCCGTCGGCCATGGGTTCCGATGCTGCCGCTATTCCCGCACCCTGCCAAGGAAACTACTATTTATTTTTTATTTGTGCCACAGACTTTGCTCGTGTCTTAGAAACACAGACACTCTACATCCTTCCATGTATTCTCATTTACCTGCTAAACTTGAGTAACAGACTGGTATCAGGAGCCAAACGTTAAAGGCCAATCGCATTACAATGGGCGGAAGAAGCCTTCAGGTTCTCTCTGAGCCCAGAATACTGCACTACGGGGAGAGCCAAGGACAACTCACAGCAATTCTTACCTTGACTGCACTTTTCAAGCTCCTTTTTTGTTTGTTTTTTTGGACTGGACTCGCGTCCTTTCTGTGGGAAACTGATCTATATATAGATATATTTTTTGTTTGTTTCAACTTGGGACAGATGTTTTTTTTTTTTGGACATATAACTTCCAAAGTTACTGCTAACGCTGTAATCTGTGCTACATAAACCGCGGCCGAGCAGAGTCCTCGCTGTATCGCAGGGTGACCTTTAACCCTTTGGCTGCTGACCTCGTCGCACTACTACTGCCGGTGGCGATTATTGCGGCCACTTGTAGACTTCTGAATAGAAATAGTATTGTTTTGTATTGCTTTCATTTACAGGAGGGATACCTGCATTTTATGATTCTTTCGTGTATGTGCAGAAGTACTGGTTACAATAATGCCACAAGCTTAAAATGTATACGGCACCTTCCCGAATTACCCCCTCCTGGCAATAAATTGAGACCTTTTTTTTAAAGGGCGGCTTGTGGATTTTCAGCTGGGTCCTAAAGCTCGGGTGTTAAGATGCATCCTTTTAAGCGGAAGCCCCTTCTATAACTGGTGATTGATGGCGTGAATGGGTATGACCGCCTGCTTGTATTACAAGCACCAAATCTGTGTCTACACGGAAAGCATCACAACTTGCAGGAACGTTGCGATATGTAGACGTTGCAATATGTAGACTTTCTAATCTAATCATGGTAATGACACCATTGACAATCTTGAGTTTTATCCCATTCCGTTTTTATGTGCTCGAAGATCACTACAAGCAACAGAGAGTATTATATAAACCCGGTATCGCAGCATTGTACCCGGTGTCCAATTTTTCATCCTAGTCCTCCCATAACTGACACCTGATAGAAATAGCGGGTTCAGATAGTCACATGACCCATATTGGTACATGACGGAACGTGTGTGGGATGGTGTGCCATCGGCTTAGTCTCTCAAACAGTAGACATTTGGTTAGAGATCGAAGTCAAAACTGCACTAAAATATGGTAGGTTAAGAGATATAGTAATTGTAGCCCTATAATTGTACATGAGCCCCCTTCCATCTTCTTGAGATTATTTAATGTGTATTATCCCACCGCTGCCACCAATGTTAGAAGAATTAGTTCTAGCAATAAAAGGGTTAACTTTCAAAACAAACCGCTAGAACCTGATTTTACAGTCAATTTTCATTTCCTTTTATGGAGGAATTATAAAACGGATTTCTCCCTAATTAGATGTTTTATTAAACAGATAACTTTGGAGGAAGAAATTACTTTTTTTTTTTATTGGAAAAAAATATATAAAAAAAATAAATAAA
Organism: Crinia signifera; assembly: GCF_055691185.1. NCBI lineage: Eukaryota > Metazoa > Chordata > Amphibia > Anura > Myobatrachidae > Crinia > Crinia signifera. The sequence continues at coordinate 7,613,741 of NC_139218.1, forward strand.
TACAACAACGAAACACTGAACAGATTCAAAGCACATAAACCATTTGTAGCATCTAGTGATAATCCCAACGAATCGGAATATTCTGCCTCAACCACAGTAATGATTGCAATCACCTATTCAAGTGAATAAAATCACTTTCATCTTTGTGACGTCTCTGCTTATTGTGTGGTGTCCGTGCTCCTGGAATCGGCTTCCCCCAATACTGGTGTGATGGTTCTATGAAAGGGGGGGGGCGCACTGTCATGTTCTACATGAGAATTATCATACCCGTCCTATATTAGATCTCTGTACAGCAGGCATTCCCAACCACGGTCCTCAAGGCACACCGACAGTGCAGGTATCACTGATATCCAGGCTTCAGCACAGATGGTTTAATCAGAATCCCTCAGATACTAATTAAGTCACCTGTGCTGAAGCCTGGATATCTACAAAACCTGCACTGTTGGTGTGCCTTGAGGACCGTGGTTGGGAATGCCTGCTGTATATAAACCTAAGGTTCTAATGAGCGCTGCGGGAGTTTCGTGTTCAGGAGGGCTTCACCCCAGAGGGGAACACGGTCTTTAGGACGACATGAATTAAGTTGACATGGTTAAGGTCAACAGGTTTGGAAGGTTGACATGAGTTTTACATTTATTTATTTTTTGATCCGGCAGCCGGTATTTCATGTCCTACCATCCACTACGGTGGGGTGGGAGAATAAAAGGGTGCGCATGAAGCATGGCGAGCGCCGGCGGGACACTTAGACGACGCCCATGTTGACCTTCGGGGCAAAAACAACATGGAAAACTCATTGACCTTTTGACTGTTGACCTAATGCTTGTCGACATTCAGACCATGTTGACCTATTTCAGATGTCAACCTTCAGTGGTCAACCCAATGACCCTCACGGAAACCTACACAAACAACTTACGCCTGCCGAAGTGAATCCGTTATGGCAATACTTAGCATGAGGTGTAGATGCACCATAGACCCAAGAAACGCCAATCCAAGGGAATGGTTACGGCACCAGGAGTGTCCAAACTGCGGCCCTCCAGCTGTTGTGGAACTACACATCCCAGCATGCCTTGACATAGTTTTAGCATTCCCCAATAGCAAAACTGTGGCAAGGCATGATGGGACTTGTAGTTTTACAACAGCTGGAGGGCCATAGTTTGGGCATGCCTGCTCTAGCAGATGCAGCCAGTTAGCAGACACTTTTTTTTATCATGCCTATAGTAACATCTGTCGCTTGTAAAAACTCACACTTGAGTGAATGTATTCCTACTTCTGTACTGGTCATCAGCATTGCCAAGCCTGCAGATCCCCACACGCTCTGGTGCTACTGGCCTGTCCCTGGCTGATATCAGAGACCACTGCCGTCAGCATGTTGGAGATTTAATAAAGGTTAAAAATAAAAAAGTGAAATCCAACTGAAATGGAGCTTCGGAAACCATCAAAGTTTGTTTGATTTAAATTGGATATTTACAAACAGTGGGTTTTATAAGAAATTGATCAGGAATCGGCCAAACATCGCCGTTCTAACTACAACCATCAGCAACAAATGGATTTCATTTTAAACCAGGTGGAATTGTCAGAATGCTCATTGTGATGGTAAGAACAATGGTTTTCTATAAAATAAAAAACACCTTGTTTTCTGTTGTTCGCACAGAAGGCTGGTGAAGGCGTAACTTTGGTCCTTTCATATGGCCCCTTTCGCTCTTCCCCCTAAGGTAATTATATGGCTGTGCTATCTTATCACCTTATATAAATATATGCATGCATGTCATCTGACTTTCTCATTAAGGGGTTGATCCTATTAACCCCAAAGGGTGCAAGTTGTCATACGGGAGCCATTTTAACGCTGAAAACAGCACCCGATTTAATCCTAACTCAATTTGCTTGCACCCCTATGGAGGTGCGAGCACTTTTCAGCGAATTCGGCCCGCCGTAAAGTGCGCCCTGTTTTGTGATGATTCGTACTTGTGGAATCATCCCCAAGTACGAAACCAGTAAGGTTCTAATCCTTACTGTGCAGGAGCAAATGGCTCTACCAGTGCGGTGTCTGCCTCCAGTGAGACAGGTTCTAATCCTTACTCTACCAGTATGGTGTCTCCAGTGAGTCAGGTCACAGGTTCTAATCCTTACTCTACCAGTATGGTGTCTCCAGTGAGTCAGGTCACAGGTTCTAATCCTTACTGTGCAGGAGCAAATAGCTCTACCAGTACCTGTGACCTGACTCACTGGAGGCACCATACTGGTAGAGTAAGGATTAGAACCTGTGACCTGACTCACTGGAGACACCATACTGGTAGAGCTATTTGCTCCTGCACAGTAAGGATTAGAACCTGTGACCTGTCTCACTGGAGGCAGACACCGCACTGGTAGAGCTATTTGCTCCTGCACAGTAAGGATTAGAACCTGTGACCTGACTCACTGGAGGCACCATACTGGTAGAGCTATTTGCTCCTGCACAGTAAGGATTAGAACCTGCGACCTGTCTCACTGGAGGCAGACACCGCACTGGTAGAGCTATTTGCTCCTGCACAGTAAGGATTAGAACCTGTGACCTGTCTCACCGGAGGCAGACACCATACTGATAGAGCTATTTGCTCCTGCACAGTAAGGATTAGAACCTGCGACCTGTCTCACTGGAGGCAGACACCTTACTGACAGAGCTATTTGCTCCTGCACAGTAAGGATTAGAACCTGTGACCTGTCTCACTGGAAGCAGACACCGCACTGGTAGAGCTATTTGCTCCTGCACAGTAAGGATTAGAACCTGTGACCCGTCTCACTGGAAGCATGCACCATACTGGTAGAGCTATTTGCTCCTGCACAGTAAGGATTAGAACCTGTGACCTGACTCACTGGAGGCAGACACCGCACTGATAGAGCTATTTGCTCCTGCACAGTAAGGATTAGAACCTGTGACCCGTCTCACTGGAGGCAGACACAGCACTGATAGAGCTATTTGCTCCTGCACAGTAACTGCAGATTATAACTGTATAACTCTTAGCTCTAAACCATTACTATTGGGCAGAGCTCTGTAATGTAGTAACCTCATATAGCTAGTATACGCACATAGCTCTATCAGTGAGGTGTCTGCTTCTAGTGGAACAGGTCATGGGTTCTAATACAGGGTGTGACACTAGCAAAAATTATGTTAGAAATGAAATAATAATAATTAAAATGCGATGGCAGATAAAAAGCATTTGGCCCATGTAGACCCCCTGTGTACACACATACCGTACATACACACACACACACACACACACACACACGGGTTATTTTTTGTTGTGAGCCAATTAACCTACCAGTGTATTTGTGGATTGTGGGAGGAAACCAGAGTACCCAGAGGAAACCCACTCAAGCAAGGGGAGATTATACAAACTCCACACAGATGATCGATCCCATGCCCTCAGTGCTGTGAGGCAGTAACGTCAAGTTCCTGACACTATTCCTATGATATACATGGATGTTATCACTTGTCCTGTAAATGTAATGACCCCGTCCCTATGAGAGTGAGGGGCAGTGACAGGACACACACATTACTTACACATTATTATTTATTATAAAGAACCGCTGAATGGTTTAGGAGGGGACAGCGTTATCACACGTTGCTGACGCAGTTCACGATAGATCCGTAGTTACTTCCAGCAGATTAAATAACGACAATGAATCTGAAGCACTTTCCGAAATAAGTTCTGGTGATCCCCGATTGGCTAGAACAGGAGATCAGCGGTTAGCTGTTTCTATGGAAGCATCAGTCAATCCAGTGATCTATAGGAAATATTTAACCTCATTCACCTTTCAACAGGCCAGCACTTATAGACAGAACCCAGAAATGAGTATGACTCCACGGTGTGACACTACGCCTCCTAGTGGGGATGTAGCGTATAAGCATCCTGTGACGGTCCACCAGACCCCATAACCTCTATATGTGCTCAGTAATTAACATGGTGAAGCAAGCGTTTGCACTACTGCTGAAATGTACACATTAGGGACGGGTGAAACACGTGTGGCGACCTCGGTATCTGGATGGAGACTATTTCTCGGGTTCCGACTTGATACGAGCTCGCTTCTCCAGGTTCATGTAGGCCAAGGATTGGTTCTGCTTTGCCGCCTGTGATAGGAGAACACAACGTAAAACAAGACGCCGTTAAATACGCAGACTAAAATATTGCAAAAAAAATAATCAAAGAGAGATCACTGCATGCTCTAATGAGAGGAAATACACTAAAGGCGTCTGATTCTGCGTCGGATGTGTCCTTTCCTTGTGTAGATCCAGTGTGACGCCCACCCTGACGGGTATATTTACCAAGATTCACATTTGCAATCTTAAGTGTGTTTGGCCACAGTAATTTACTGAAGGAAAACACGGGAGTTGCATTGAATTGAACTTTCAGTACGTATGGTATCTCAAATACAAACTCAGAAAGACTTTCCATAGGAAACGTCAGTACATGGAGATTCACCAAGATCAGCGTTTGCATACTCGGATCAAAGCGTATTATTGAAATAGAGGCCCCCCTCCCCCCCATAGCAAGTGTGTGATCTCCGTGGTGCCTCTGTGTACAAGTACTTATTGTCTCTCCCTTGTAGTATTACAGTCATGAAGCTCACAGCGCCCTGTTCTGGTGGAATTAAAGCCATCACCTCAGCACCCACTGCTGATGCTGGACCTAAGCTTTAGACACAAAGTTGAAGTGATTCAGAAAGGGAATAAACCTAGTGAGATAACACTATATTATCTGACCAGCAGAGGGCAGCAAAGATCTATTAAATAAACGGTACTTGTGTAGTTTCACGGTGGCACGGCCTGCGGATCGCATCATATGCAAATCACATGCAATTTACATATGATTTGCATGTGATGCAATCTAGCACACCCCCACTATCCACGTCAGTCCGAAGCGTGGCGAGCGCACGCTGTACACGTCCTCCCGACCTGTTCATACCCCCACCATCCACGTCGGTGTGGAGTTGTCTTTATAAACGTGGATAGTGGGGGTGTGCTAGATTGCATTGCCACCATGAAACTACACAAGTACCAAATAAACTAAGGCCCAGATAACAAATATTCATATTTTTCTGCTGATCATATCCTTTAATATCAAATAAATTAGATATTATATTTGATCTACCCGTAATAACAAACCAACATCTGTCAATCTAAAGTGTTCTCACCCACAATAAGTGTAAAATTAGATAGATAGAATTAATATTTCACGGAGTATAAGATTATACCTGAACAGAATTGAAGTGAAATTAAATAAATTCAGCTGCTAACACAAAGACTCCTCCAGAACGTCATAAGCCAGCACCATAGACAGTGATTATACATTAATTACCTGCTCAGTGATACGTGCACAATTGACAGGACATCTTACAGTGAACATTTGTGTCATTATAACACACTTTCACTATAAGAGCACAAATGTTATGTCTATCTCTGTTGGATTTTTAATCCCTAGATGTTCACTGCTACTTCCCGTAATATATGGAAATTTGATCAAATTTGAATTAAAAGTTACGTTTTAAATTTGTGCCTCCCCCATTCCAGGCCCTTTTCTTTTTTATACAACACTCTTCCTGACTATCCCTGTGCCCTGAGGGCAGGTAACAAGCCTGGGACATGTAGCTGTAGTATATAACAACTGTCACCAGGGGGCAGGATATCTGGTTCTCCTCACAGCACACACTGACTGAGAGCTATCCTGACAAGCAGGAATGCTGTGGTGAGCTGAGGACAGAAGCGGAGTGCTGCCAGAGGGACCGGTGCCTATCGCCTAATCGGTGTCTGGGAGCGATGAAGTGGCCCATCTGCCTATTTATAGTCCTCACTTGTACCATGGGGCCCGCTTCTCTCCAATTATCCATGTTGGGCTGTCTGCATTGTTCTTCCGCAGGCTGACAGGCAGGTACCCTGCGCCCCATTACACCCTAATGTTACATATATTCACATGTGTCCGTATTAATGCAGGGAATGCGAGGGCTAAGACATAAGGGCAGGCTGGTGAACATTTCATAGTCTAACTGTCTCCGATGAGATCTGCGCATGCGTAAATCTGGTTCACATAAATCGCAAACAGCGCCACCTAGGCTGGACCGGATTGGCCCCTGCTGCAGCTGTTTGATGCCATGGACGGGTGAGGCAATGGGCAGCATTCTCTAAAACTTTTTGATGCGTGCCAAGACCAGTGTCTGCATAGTCACCTGTGGGTAGATGGGAGGGCTGCCCATACCAGGAGCCTGGCCTCCAGGTGTGCTGTATATACCCACATAACAGGGGGACTGAACTTCACACATAATAAGAGGTGCGTCCGTGCTGAGACTTCTAGTACCACACAGCATTTCTCTGTCTCCTGTCACAGCATGGCAGCACCAATACGTTACATTTTATATCCAGATTAATGTGCGTTACTTGTGATCACCAGCACGTCCTCTTTTCCATAATATCCAGAACAAAAATGCTGCTGCTGATTTCCCTGCAGGAACAAGAGGTCACATCCTGGGTGCGGAGAGCAGCCAAGATCCCAGCTTGTTCTATACCACAGGGCCGGCGTTCTCTGCCGGGAGCTCAGACAGCTGTGTACTACTCAGGAGAAGCCGGTAATAAGAGCTCACTGACCAGGATGGACCTTCTCTGCCGGGAGCTCAGACAGCTGTGTACTACTCAGGAATAAGCCGGTAATAAGAGCTCACTGACCAGGATGGACCTTCTCCGTCCTTCACTGCCAGGAGCTCAGACAGCTGTGTGCTACTCAGGAGAAGCCGGTACTAAGAGCTCACTGACCAGGATGGACCTTCTCCGTCCTTCTCTGCCGGGAGCTCAGACAGCTGTGTGCTACTCAGGAGAAGCCGGTAATAAGAGCTCACTGACCAGGATGGACCTTCTCTGCTGGGAGCTCAGACAGCTGTGTGCTACTCAGGAGAAGCCGGTAATAAGAGCTCACTGACCAGGATGGACCTTCTCCGTCCTTCTCTGCCAGGAGCTCAGACAGCTGTGTTCTACTCAGGAGAAGCCGGTAATAAGCGCTCACTGACCAGGATGGACCTTCTCTGCCAGGAGCTCAGACAGCTGTGTTCTACTCAGGAGAAGCCGGTAATAAGCGCTCACTGACCAGGATGGACCTTCTCTGCCGGGAGCTCAGACAGCTGTGTGCTACTCAGCAGAAGCCGGTAATAAGAGCTCACTGACCAGAATGGACCTTCTCTGCCGGGAGCTCAGATAGCTGGGTGCTACTCAGCAGAAGCCGGTAATAAGAGCTCACTGACCAGGATGGACCTTCTCTGCCAGGAGCTCAGACAGCTGTGTGTTACTCAGGAGAAGCCGGTAATAAGCGCTCACTGACCAGGATGGACCTGCTCTGCCGGGAGCTCAGACAGCTGTGTGCTACTCAGGAGTTGCCGGTAATAAGCGCTCACTGACCAGGATGGACCTTCTCCGTCCTTCTCTGCTGGGAGCTCAGACAGCTGTGTGCTACTCAGGAGTTGCCGGTAATAAAGCGCTCACTGACCAGGATGGACCTTCTCCGTCCTTCTCTGCCGGGAGCTCAGACAGCTGTGTGCTACTCAGGAGAAGCCGGTAATAAGCGCTCACTGACCAGGATGGACCTTCTCTGCCGGGAGCTCAGACAGCTGTGTGCTACTCAGCAGAAGCCGGTAATAAGAGCTCACTGACCAGGATGGACCTTCTCCGTCCTTCTCTGCCAGGAGCTCAGACAGCTGTGTGTTACTCTGGAGAAGCCAGTAATAAGAGCTCACTGACCAGGATGGACCTTCTCCATCCTTCTCTGCCAGGAGCTCAGACAGCTGGGTGCTACTCAGCAGAAGCCGGTAATAAGAGCTCACTGACCAGGATGGACCTTCTCTGCCGGGAGCTCAGACAGCTGGGTGCTACTCAGCAGAAGCCGGTAATAAGAGCTCACTGACCAGGATGGACCTTCTCCGTCCTTCTCTGCCGGGATCTCAGACAGCTGTGTTCTACTCAGGAGAAGCCGGTAATAAGCGCTCACTGACCAGGATGGACCTTCTCTGCCGGGAGCTCAGACAGCTGTGTGCTACTCAGGAGAAGCCGGTAATAAGAGCTCACTGACCAGGATGGACCTTCTCTGCCGGGAGCACAGGCAGCTGTGTGCTACTCAGGAGAAGCCGGTAATAAGCGCTCACTGACCAGGATGGACCTTCTCTGCCGGGAGCACAGGCAGCTGTGTGCTACTCAGGAGAAGCCGGTAATAAGCGCTCACTGACCAGGATGGACCTTCTCTGCCGGGAGCTCAGACAGCTGTGTGCTACTCAGGAGAAGCCAGTACTAAGAGCTCACTGACCAGGATGGACCTTCTCTGCCGGGAGCACAGGCAGCTGTGGGTACTTGTGGAGTATCACGGCTCCCATGACCTTGATCGTATGCAAAAAAAATCGCATCGCATACAATCAAATCGCATGCGATGCGATCGCACCTGATTTTGCACTGAAATGCATCAAAATGTGTAGTAAACATGTTAATTGGCCCCCAACTGTCATTTTTCACTGTGTAACACCCCCAATATCAACGCCAACCCGAAGCGTGGCGAGCGCAGCAGTACGCATCCTACGGCCTTTTCATACCCCCACTATCCACGTCGGCGTGGAGTTGAGAATAGAAAGTGTGGCGAGCGCAGCGAGCCACCGAGCCCGAAGCATGGCGAGCGCAGCGAGGGGACGCGGATACCTTCACAGCTATACGCATCCCCTCGCGGGCTTCACAGGTATCCGCGTCCCCTCGCCACACTTTCTATTCTCAACTCCACGCCGACGTGGATAGTGGGGGTATGAAAAGGTCGGAGGACGCGTACCGCTGCGCTCGCCACGCTTCGGGTTGGCGTTGATATTGGGGGTGGTACACAGTGAAAAATGACAGTTGGGGGCCAATTAACATGTTTACTACACATTTCAATGCATTTCAGTGCAAAATCGGGTGCCATCGCATCGCATCGGATGCCATCGTATGGCATCCGATGCGATGGCATACGATTTTTGAACAAAAATGATCAAAAATCGGTAAAAATCACATCGCATACCATCGTATGCCAATACATATGGCATACGATGCCATACGATGGGAGCCGTGATACTCCACAAGTACCCAGCTGTGTACTACTCAGGAGAAGCCGGTAATAAGAGCTCACTGACCAGGATGGACCTTCTCTGCCGGGAGCTCAGACAGCTGTGTACTACTCAGGAGAAGCCGGTAATAAGCGCTCACTGACCAGGATGGACCTTCTCTGTGCCGATCCAGGTGCTACCAGCAGCACAGCCACCTGGGCGGGATGGACCGCGGTGCTACGCACAGGCAGACAGCAATACGGACGCCTCATGTCATTACTTTACAGCTAACGGGGGAAGAACCACTAACAGGCCCCCGTAACACAGAGACAGTGCCAGACACTCACCTGCTTCCCAGAGATCACCATCCCAATGCAGCCCAGGATGGTTAGAAGCATCATGAAGACGGCAAACTTGACGCGCACCTTGCTCTTCGCGGCGTCCACCATATCATGGCTGGTAGAGAGAACATACAGAGTACAGTAACCAGCGAGTAATCTCTTATGGAAGCCCTAAGATGCGTTAGTAAGTATTAACCCCAAAGACGCACGTGGCGTTCTTGCTGCGTTTCCCTGCAGGTAGCGTGACAGGAACGGCGCAATAACAACGCCAGCTATGCGCAGGAAAACGTACAGAACAGAGCGGCGTTTACTCAACTGAATGACACAGAAATGCCTTACGCTTGAGGGCATGCTGGGAACAGTAGTTCCACAATAGCCAGAGAGCCCCCGTAAATCATGAGGGCCGTACCCTGTAGTATGTGGGGAATGCACAATGTAACTACAGGACTAAGGGGCAGATTTAACAGCAAGTGATCTTCTGGTTATAAACGGAATGTGGTGATCCAGCCAATCAGCTCCTGTCGGTTATGGGTTTGGAAAATGACAGTTAGGAGCTGGAGCGCCAATGCTCAGCTGGGGAATCAGCATAATAAACAGATCTGCTACTTACGAGATGTATTCTGGAATATCGGACTCTTGCTTGAAGCGTCCGCCCCACAGCAAAATCTTCTTCTCAAAGTCGGTGGGTTTGTATCCGGGAATCTTGAAAGACGGCCCTAGGGAAGATGGTAGATGGTAGATGGGTGACGGGGCGGTGGGCTGGTCGGATTACTATTACATTACAGGAATACGTCCCATGCTGGAGTTCCCGCATCATCGCTTTACTGAGGGGGTGCGTGGTAATTTACTACATGGGGTAATGGTCTCAGGGTGTAATATCATATCAGACACTTATACCCCTTTCAGACAGAAAATCCCCGAAAACCCAGGTATTTTCCGGATACAAACACCTGGGTAGAACTAGGCTGAAAGGTGCTGACCCCCTTTCACACAGCAACAAAACCCCCGCTATTTCCCGTGTCGTCCCCTTTCACACAGAAGCTGGATTTTTCCTGCAAAACTCTGTGTGTCATAAGAAAAGGACAGTTTCAAAGGCACACAGAGATGAGGTCATGAAAAGTGGGAGGTGACTGCTCACTGCACTGCATTAAACATGGCTGACAAGTTGCTGAACCCGGAGGCTATGAGTGCTCTGTGTGTTTTGCTGCTTACAGCAAATCAGAGCATTATGCAGATGCTTACACTGTGCTACCTGGCTCACGGACCTCCTGGTCTTTCCAATGCAGCACAGCACATGTCTGACACCTCTGCCACGCCCGCTCATCCAATAAGGAACCCAGAACTAACCAGCCAATCGCGCAGCGCCATGCTGCACAGCCAATAAGCGCATTTTATCAATAAAAATCCTGTGTCGGAGCCTTTCACACAGCCGGGAACACGGGTGAGACACTTGAAAAACCCAGGTAAATACCTGGGTCAAAGTCCAGGGAATTTAGACCCGTGTTTACCCTTTCAGACAGAAAAAAAAACCCAGATCGACGCGTCAAGAGCCGGGAAATTACCGGGTCTTTTTTCTGTCTGAAAGGGGTATTATTTACAATTACTAGAAGACATTATGGGAAGGGGGGATCACAGGAAATTGTCAGGTTGCTATTTTGAGGTGAGGAAAGATCCCCCCCACCTCATCCCCTCCCCTGCCTCCCCAGGATGGTATGGTTTCCCCCTAAAACAGGGCAATAAGAATTCCAGAAGGCGGCAGTAGAGGGACCAGCGTGCGCCAGGCGGAACTCACCCGGATCCTCAGGTTTGCTGCACAGCGGTCTCCTGCTCCGATCCTGTGCACACAGAGGCCGGGGAACTCTGCTCCAGGCTGCCGATCTCTCTGGAGAAATAGAGCGTGGACAGAGGCATATTAATCTGCTGGATTACTCATTAATTTCCATTGTTATACATTTATATACAGTATTGTGGCTCCATGTACTTTCTGTGATGGTGCCAGCTACAAGCAGCGGCTCGGCATTCCCTGAGGAGTACCGCCATTGTTCTGTTGGTATACAGAAGGTGTGAGTGCCACATATCTCCAGCGTACACTGTACAGAAGGTGTGAGTGCCCCTATATAACCCTATAACCACATATCTCCAGCGTACGCTGTATAGAAGGTGTGAGTGCCCCTATATTACCCAATTACCACATATTTCCAGCACACGCTGTATAGAAGGTGTGAGTGCCCCTATATAACACTATTACCACATATCTCCAGAGTACGCTGTACAGAAGGTGTGAGTGTCCCTATATAACCCTATAACCACATATCTCCAGCGTACACTGTAGAGAAGGTGTGAGTGCCCCTATATAACCCTATTACCACATATCTCCAGCGTACGCTGTATAGAAGGTGTGAGTGCCCCTATATTACCCAATTACCACATATTTCCAGCACACGCTGTACAGAAGGTGAGTGCCCCTATATAACACTATTACCACATATCTCCAGCGTACGCTGTACAGAAGGTGTGAGTGTCCCTATATAACCCTATAACCACATATCTCCAGCGTACACTGTAGAGAAGGTGTGAGTGCCCCTATATAACCCTATTACCACATATCTCCAGCGTACGCTGTATAGAAGGTGTGAGTGCCCCTATATTACCCAATTACCACATATTTCCAGCACACGCTGTACAGAAGGTGAGTGCCCCTATATAACCCTATTCCCACATATCTCCAGCGTACGCTGTACAGAAGGTGTGAGTGCCCCTATATAACCCTATTACCACATATCTCCAGCGTATGCTGTATAGAAGGTGCGAGTGCCCCTATATAACCCTATTACCAGATATCTCCTGCGACACCAGAATACACCTGCTGTTATTAAATAGGGGGAGTGCAGTTATTATATAGGGGGGGAGTGCAGTTATTATATAGGGGGGAGTGTAGTTATTATATAGGGGGAGTGTAGTTATTATATAGGGGGGAGTGTAGTTATTATATAGGGGGAGTGCAGTTATTATATAGGGGGGAGTGCAGTTATTATATAGGGGGGAGTGCAGTTATTATATAGGGGGGAGTGCAGTTATTATATAGGGGGGGAGTGCAGTTATTATATAGGGGGGGAGTGCAGTTATTATATAGGGGGAGTGCAGTTATTATATAGGGGGGGAGTAGTTATTATATAGGGGGGAGTGCAGTTATTATATAGGGGGGGAGTGCAGTTATTATATAGGGGGGGGAGTGCAGTTATTATATAGGGGGGGAGTGCAGTTATTATATAGGGGGAGTGCAGTTATTATATAGGGGGGAGTGCAGTTATTATATAGGGGGGAGTGCAGTTATTATATAGGGGGGGAGTGCAGTTATTATATAGGGGGGGGGAGTGCAGTTATTATATAGGGGGAGGGGTGCAGTTATTATATAGGGGGGGCAGTAATTATATAGGGGGAGTGCAGTTATTATATAGGGGGGAGTGCAGTTATTATATAGGGGGGGAGTGCAGTTATTATATAGGGGGGGAGTGCAGTTATTATATAGGGGGGGAGTGCAGTTATTATATAGGGGGGAGTGCAGTTATTATATAGGGGGAGTGCAGTTATTATATTGGGGGAGTGCAGTTATTATATGGGGGGGGGAGTGCAGTTATTATATGGGGGGGGGGAGTGCAGTTATTATATAGGGGGGGTGCAGTTATTATATAGGGGGGGAGTAGTTATTATATTGGGGGAGTGCAGTTATTATATAGGGGGGAGTGCAGTTATTATATAGGGGGAGTGCAGTTATTATATAGGGGGGAGTGCAGTTATTATATAGGGGGAGTGCAGTTATTATATAGGGGGAGTGCAGTTATTATATTGGGGGGGAGTGCAGTTATTATATAGGGGGGAGTGCAGTTATTCTATTGGGGGAGTGCAGTTATTATATAGGGGGGAGTGCAGTTATTATATAGGGGGAGTGCAGTTATTACATTGGGGGGGAGTGCAGTTATTATATAGGGGGGAGTGCAGTTATTATATAGGGGGGAGTGCAGTTATTATATAGGGGGGAGTGCAGTTATTATATAGGGGGAGTGCAGTTATTATATAGGGGGAGTGCAGTTATTATATAGGGGGAGTGCAGTTATTATATAGGGGGGAGTGCAGTTATTATATAGGGGGAGTGCAGTTATTATATAGGGGGGAGTGCAGTTATTATATAGGGGGGGAGTGCAGTTATTATATAGGGGGGGGGAGTGCAGTTATTAGATAGGGGGGGTGCAGTTATTATATAGGGGTGTGGACATGCTTATGGGTAATTATATTACAGTAGTCCATATACCAGTGTGTTACTGCCCAGTCTGTGTTATAACTGTGGTTTCCAATTGTAAAGCACATGGAATATGCTGCACCTATATAACACATTGGACATAAATAAGTACAATGTAAAGTTGCAGTTATTATCATGTAGGGGTCACTGCAATCACATTGCATAGTGCCAGTGTGTGTGTATAGTGCCGGTGTGTGCGCGTATAGTGCCGGTGTGTGCGCGTATAGAGCCGGTGTGTGCGCGTATAGAGCCGGTGTGTGCGCGTATAGAGCCGGTGTGTGCGCGTATAGTGCCGGTGCGTGCGTATATAGTGCCGGTGCGTGCGTATATAGTGCCGGTGCGTGCGTGTATAGTACCGGTGTGTGCATGTATAGTGCCGGTGTGTGCGTGTATAGTGCCGGTGTGTGCGTGTATAGTGCCGGTGTGTGCGTGTATAGTGCCGGTGTGTGCGTGTATAGTGCCGGTGTGTGTATATAGTGCCGGTGTGTGTATATAGTGTTCATTCTAGCACCCGCCATATTTGAAAACCCATGCAGTTCCTCTTCCCTGCCTGGGGTGTCGCTGTCTGCTGTAGTGCTTCTAGCACAGTGTGGTCTGTATATCAGCACTGTTATGCAAACCAGACCTGTGCTAGAAACACCAGAGCAGACAGTGACACCCCAGGCAGGGAAGAGGAACTGCATGGGTTTTCAAATACAGCGGGTGCTAGAATGAAGACTATGTATAGTGCCGGTGTGTGTATATAGTGCCGGTGTGTGTGTATAGTGCCGGTGTGTGTGTATAGTGCCGGTGTGCGTGTATAGTGCCGGTGTGCAGCAGGTAGTATATAGGGGTAGTGTTACATAAGGATGCTGGTTGGGGGCGGGGCTCCTGCGCCATGTGTGACAGCGCCACCTACAGGTCTCAGCTAAGGGACTGCACTTAGCGCAGTGGGGCCCTACATGGCGTCCAGTACTCCGCGGAACACAAGACCACCTACCAGCCAATGAGCGTAAGCCGCTCCTCCGCAGCGCCGCGGCCAACATCCTCAGCTCTCGGACTCAAAGTCGAACTCTCAGGCTCAATGTCGCCCACAGCGCCCTGTCTGACTCCTCTGTACACCCCCCGCCCAGGCCCAGCAGCCAATTAAACACGAATAAGAGTCACCATCGGCCAATAGGGTGAGGGATCTTTCCGCTCCAACCAATGAGATTGGCACAGTACATAACGCTGGCCAATAAAAGGTGAGAGAAAGTTGTCATTCAGCCAATAGGCGATAGACTTCTGAAGTGCTTCAATTTAAGTGTCCTCATTCCGGCGGCCATATTGCTGTAGTCAGTCGCTGGTGTCCATAGGAATAATCAAAGGGAAAATGGCTGCCTGCATGCACGGTGATGGAGACATCCCAGGCAATCCCATAGTGTCACCCATAGTAACGTTACATAATATAACTCCGCCGATCGCTGAGTCTTCCTGGGCCCGGGTCTCTCAGCCACAGAGGTGTAATAACACAATCTCCCCTCAGGCCGCGCGTATTCTGCTGCTCTGTGTGGTAATATCCAGGTGCAGGCGTTCTCCAGGGCACCTATGCGGGAGGGCAGAGGTCAGGGACAGCGAGGCCCCCCGGCTTTCCCAATATGGCGGCGCCCATTGAGGAGGTGAGCTGCGAGGATTTCGCAGAATTTCAGGTGAGATCTGGGGGGTTCACATCCTCTGATACTGGAGGGTGGGAGCAGGGAATGGATGGGGCCAGGGAGGCCCCACAGTCCCCCATCTGCCGGGTTACCCCGAGTCCCTGTTTGGTCAGTATGACCCCATATATGTGCCCCCCTGTGACCTACAGCCGGGTGTCCTGTGCATATCTATCTATCTATCTATCTATCTATCTAGATGTAGTACATGCGCATGTTTTTTTTGTGTGTGTGTGTGTGTGTGTGTGTATGTGTGTATATATATATATATATATATATTTATGTGTGTGTGTATGTGTGTATGTATGTATGTATGTATGTATGTATATGTATATATATATATATATATATATATATATATATATATATATATATATATATATATATATTTGGCGCTCATTGGATTTTCAATAATCATGCCACACACAAACAATGTCAATTAATGTTTCTGATATAACTCCTTTGTCAAAATTGTAGAACCAGTTATATCTGACAATTGACATGGTTTGTCTGGCGTGTTTATGGAAAGTCTGAGTGAGTGCCATAATACACCCCCAGCTCTATCTTTCACGTGCCGCACCCCCGGTATCAACTCAGTAAGAGATTTTCATTGTGACGGTTCTTGGGCTGCTATATACATACATATATATCTATCTATCTATCTCCCAACAATGCCTGGTGCTTTTCCAAATATAAGATAAAGACACACGGGAGACTAAACGGCACTCAAACAAAATAATTCCACAAGCGAGACCGCAAGTCTCTGATCAAGAGTCCTTGCCTGTATATAAGCACCTGAGTCCTATGTGCGTATGTGGGGCTCCTCCTGTGGTGGATTATCACTGACCCCAGCAGGGGGTCGGGGAAGAGATGGAAACGTTGAGGCTCATCAACATAAAGGTGGCATTGGATAATTATTATCATTATTTATATGGTGCCACAAGGGATCCGCAGAACGTGCCAAAGTAATTACAGTCGTTTGTCCCCCTGGCCTGCCCCCTAGTGTGCGCACTGCCCCAACTTTATTTTTGTTTGAACTTGTTTTACATAACTTGTATATCTCGGGTCCTCTGAGCATGTTCCTGTGTCTTCCGGTGTTCCAACATTGCCCACATGTAATTTTGTGACTGGTTTCCACTGATACTTGTTTTACTACCCAGCAGTTACAGTGGGTATTACATCACATCAATCTCTGTGATCTGACTCGTCTTCTGTCTCCATACTTCTCTGCACAGGACATGCTTCGGGTAATGAGGACCTTAGATGATCGCATAGTCCATGAGCTGAACACAACCATCCCGACTGTATCGTTTGCTGGGAAAATTGATGCCAGTCAGACCTGCAAGCATCTCTACGAGTCTGTAAGTGATCGATCCTGCGCGCATACTCCGATACGCTGAGTGACCGCAGTCACTGCGCCATATTCTGATACTGAGTGATCACAGTCACTGCGCCCATCCTCCAATATGCTGAGTGACCGCAGTCACTGCGCCCATGTTCTGATACTGAGTGAATAGTCACTGCACCCATACTCCGTTATGCCCAGTGACCGCAGTCACAGCTCTGAGTCCGTAAGTGATAGATCCCGCACCCATACACCGATACGCTGAGTAACCGCAGTCACTGCGCCATATTCTGATACTGAGTGACCGCAGTCACAGCTCTGAGTCTGTAAGTAATAGATCCCACCCCCATACACTGATACGCTGAGTGACCGCAGTCACAGCTCTGAGTCTGTAAGTAATAGATCCCACCCCCATACACCGATACGCTGAGTAACCGCAGTCACTGCGCCATATTCTGATACTGAGTGACCACAGTCACTGCGCCCATACTCCAATATGCCGAGTGACCACAGTCACTGCGCCATATTCTGATACTGTGACCACAGTCACTACGCCCATACTCCGATACACTGGGTGACCGCAGTCACAGTGCCCATACTCCGATACGCTGAGTGACCGCAGTCACTGCACCCATACACCGATACACTGAGTGACCGCAGTCACAGTGCCCATACTCCGATACGCCGAGGGACCGCAGTCACAGCTCTGAGTCCGTAAGTAATAGATCCCGCCCCCATACACTGATACGCTGAGTGACCACAGTCACTGCTCTGAGTCCGTAAGTAATAGATCCCGCCCCCATAAACTGATACGCTGAGTGACCACAGTCACTGCTCTGAGTCCGTAAGTAATAGATCCCGCCCCCATACACTGATACGCTGAGTGACCACAGTCACTGCTCTGAGTCCGTAAGTAATAGATCCCGCCCCCATACACCGATACACTGAGTGACCGCAGTCACAGCTCTGAGTCTGTAAGTAATAGATCCAACCCCCATACACCGATACGCTGAGTGACCGCAGTCACTGCTCTGAGTCTGAAAGTAATAGATCCCACCCCCATACACTGATACGCTGAGTGACCGCAGTCACTGCTCTGAGTCTGTAAGTAATAGATCCCGCCCCCATACACTGATACGCTGAGTGACCACAGTCACAGCTCTGAGTCTGTAAGTAATAGATCCCGCCCCCATACACTGAGTGACCACAGTCACTGCTCTGAGTCTGTAAGTAATAGATCCCGCCCCCATACACCGATACGCTGAGTGACCGCAGTCACTGCACCCATACACCGATACACTGAGTGACCGCAGTCACAGCTCTGAGTCTGTAAGTAATAGATCCCGCCCCCATACACTGATACGCTGAGTGACCACAGTCACTGCTCTGAGTCCGTAAGTAATAGATCCCGCCCCCATAAACTGATACGCTGAGTGACCACAGTCACTGCTCTGAGTCCGTAAGTAATAGATCCCGCCCCCATACACTGATACGCTGAGTGACCACAGTCACTGCTCTGAGTCCGTAAGTAATAGATCCCGCCCCCATACACCGATACACTGAGTGACCGCAGTCACAGCTCTGAGTCCGTAAGTAATAGATCCCGCCCCCATACACTGATACGCTGAGTGACCACAGGCACTGCACCCATACACCGATACGCTGAGTGACCGCAGTCACTGCACCCATACACCGATACACTGAGTGACCGCAGTCACAGCTCTGAGTCCGTAAGTAATAGATCCCGCCCCCATACACTGATACGCTGAGTGACCACAGTCACAGCTCTGAGTCTGTAAGTAATAGATCCCGCCCCCATACACTGAGTGACCACAGTCACTGCTCTGAGTCTGTAAGTAATAGATCCCGCCCCCATACACCGATACGCTGAGTGACCGCAGTCACTGCACCCATACACCGATACACTGAGTGACCGCAGTCACAGCTCTGAGTCTGTAAGTAATAGATCCCACCCCCATACACTGATACGCTGAGTGACCGCAGTCACAGCTCTGAGTCTGTAAGTAATAGATCCCGCCCCCATACACTGATACACTGAGTGACCACAGTCACTGCTCTGAGTCTGTAAGTAATAGATCCCGCCCCCATACACTGATACGCTGAGTGACCACAGTCACTGCTCTGAGTCTGTAAGTAATAGATCCTGCCCCCATACACTGATACGCTGAGTGACCACAGTCACTGCACCCATACACTGATACGCTGAGTGACCGCAGTCACCGCTGAATGTCAACTTGAACTAATCTTTTTCTGTTTTTCATTTTCCAGAATGTGTTTCGCCTGTTGCATGATTTTACTTGTTTTCTTTCCCATCCCCAGCTCCAGAACGCTCACGGCGCCCGGGAAAAGGCCATAAAGCGCTGTATATCTCAGTCCTTCACCAATGTGAATAGGCTCCAGGAGGAGCGACTAAAGGACAGTGATAACTTAGCATTAAGAAAACAGCTCCGCAAGGAACAGACCAAGGTGAGCGCAGGATGTGGGGGGAGATCTATCACCCGAATCGGGCAGCTTTCTGTACACCAGTCCATTTCTATCAGCCCCTCCAAGCAGTGAGCTGTCCCTGTCCTGTTAGAGTCTAGCCACATAAGCTGACATTCTGCAGCTGCTATTAGTATTGTTAATACACATTCTAGGGCACCACAGTGTGTCCGCCGCACTGTACAGAGGGCACCACAGTGTGTCCGCCGCACTGTACAGAGAATACAGTAGCCAAATATCACCACAACTCTCGGCACAGACACTGGTGCAAAGGGTGCAGTGGGAATATTCATTGTAAGCACAGGTAACGGATCCCGGTCACTGAAGACTGAAAGGAAAGACCGAGAGGAGTCTATGGTCATAGAGCACAAGGAGGAGGTGCGTGTGTGTGAGAGCAGTAGGTAATAGGACAGGAGGGCCCTGCTCGTCTCTTCATGGTGGGGTTACATTTTGCTTAGTGATGATCCTGTACTAGAAATCTCTGCTGTTGCCGATGTACATTGGAGCTGCAGCTGTTTCCTCTGTGCCCTCATCCATAGCCTCAGCGTTCAGTCTCTTCTCGTTATGGTAACCACTAGTGTGTGTGTCTATAGAATAAATTACAGTGTGTGTGTGTCTATAGAATAAATTAGTGTCCTGATGCGGCAGAACAAATTCAAGACACATCAATAGAATGAAATATTTTATTTCTTTTATATAAGTACATTTTCACCATTAAATATTGATAGCACCCCTATGTGAGTGTCTGAGCGCCTGTGTATGTGACCATGTGTCGTAGACAGTGTTGTCACTCACGGACAGATTAGGGTGTGTATATAATGTGTGTGTGTCACGAGTTCCCTGGTCTTAGTGCAGCCTGCATTTCTATACAATAAAGTGTAATACGACTGCGTCATTGCGCCTTCAGCCTTGTGACTCATTAAGGGCAGAGATGAGTAAGGAACGGAATACGGTGACGCTATATAAGTAACGTGCAGTCCGGTGACTGCACCTCCGCAGTATGGACCTTCAGGCAATGCCTGCAGCGCTAAGACTTCAAACACTGGAAAGAGTGCGCTGTGTGATAAATAGGCACCTCTGTATTCCACCATATTACCTCTGTATTACACCATATTACCTCTGTATTACCTCTGTATTATTATAATTTTATTTATAAGGCGCCACAAGTGTTTCGCAGCGCCGTACAAAGGAACAGTACAGGGAGACAAAACTTAACATTACATGGAATAAATAACCAAAACAAATAAAGATCGCCACAGTTCAATACACATTACAGCTTAGATATAAGTAGGGTACTTGTGTAGTTTCACGGCGCCACTTCCCAGCGGATCACATGCAAATCGCATACGATTCGATCTGCGATGCGATTTAGCACACCCCCACTATCGACATCAGCCCGAAGCGTAGCGAGCTCTGTGAGGGGACGCAGTACGTGTCCTCCCGACCTGTTCATACCCCCACTATCCACATCAGCCCGAAGCGTAGCGAGCTCTGCGAGGGGACGCAGTACGTGTCCTCCCGACCTGTTCATACCCCCACTATCCACATCAGCCCGAAGCGTAGCGAGCTCCGAGAGGGGACGCAGTTCGTGTCCTCCCGACCTGTTCATACCTCCACTATCCATATCAGCCCGAAGCGTAGCGAGCTCTGCGAGGGGACGCAGTACATGTCCTCCCGACCTGTTCATACCCCCACTATCCACGTCGGTGTGGAGTTGATTTTATAAAGCGCGGCGAGGGGACGCGTCAAGTAATCCATGTTCCCTCACGAGGCTTGCTGTGCTTCAGGCTCCTTTTCCGCGTGTGCTCGCCATGCTTCGGGCACTTTATAAAATAAACTCCACGCCGATGTGGATAGTGGGGGTATGAACAGGTCGTGAGGACGCGTACCGCTGCGCTCGCCATGCTTCGGGCTGATGTGGATAGTGGGGATGTGCTAAATTGGATCGCATCGTTTGCAAATCGCATGCGATTTGAATGCAATTTGCATACGATGCGATCTGTTGGGAAGTGGCGCCGTGAAACTACACAAGTACCATAAGGGTAAGTAGTGAGGACTTGATCAACGTACTACTAGAGGCTTGAGGCCAATGATGGAGATGAGTATGCGGACAAAGATGGTCACTGAGTGTTGGAGTATAGGAGAGCTGTGAGTGACATGTGAAGAGAAGAGGGCTTTGACAACAGGAGGGAAGAGGGCCCTGCTCTGAGGAGCTTACAATCTAGTATTACATCATACTACCTCTATTACATCATATTCCATATACAGCGGCAGAGGGCCATGTTACACAGCTTGTACCGTGTGATGTGACGGACAGGAGCCCCCTCCTCATGTCTTCTCTGTTTCCTAGCTGAAATTGCTGCAGTCTGACCTGAACGTGGAGGAGGTGATGAATGACCGGAGCTGGAAGGTAAGAGACACAGGACATGTTCCTGCTCATGGTCTGATCCCCTCCCCTTGTTATAGTCACCTCCCCCTCTGTGTACATTCCCCGCTTTATTGTAGTCATGACACTTCCCCTCCCCACGTCATTGGCCAATCATAGTCACCTCCCCCTCTCCCCCCACCCACCTCTCCTTGTTATAGTCCTAATCTCCTTTACTCTCACTGGTTCTACGGGGTAATTCTGGTTGGCTCTGTAAGCTGCAAAGCTCGCAGCTTACCAGGTCCTTGTAACGTCATGTGACATCAGCCACCTTGTCCCAGCAGCGTTCCCATAGGTCACAGGTTCTATTCTTCCTCTATGAGGGTCGTGGACCCCCGGAATGGAGCATAGCCCCTGTCAGTCGGGATCCCGATTGCCGGGCAGTCATCCGGCACCTGCGACCACAAGACTCGCCCTGCCTGGAACATGTAATACAATAGAATACATATAGATCTATAACGGTTATATCTAACTGCGTCAGTCTCCACTTATCACCGTCTCCGTGTTCCCCAATTGCAGGTATTTAACGAACGCTGCCGGCTCCACTACAAGCCGCCCAAGGGGCAGTAACTCAGGGACACTTCCGACGGCGCGCTCCGCTAGCGGACATTGGCGCGCTGAGCCCCTAGGACGGATGATGGGATGAAGTCGGTATTATTGCGCCTGACTGGACATAGCTGAAACTATTCCAACTCCGTTCACTACAGGAACCGAGCCTGTGACGAGCTGCCATGTTGTATGAAATTACTGACCATGTTTTTATAACCATTAAATATCATTTTCTGAGGGAGCGTGGCCATGATTTCCTCCTCACCGCAGCCACGTGATTGGATGTCAGATGTTACAGGACGCGCTGGTCTGACCCTTCCTCCGGTGCAGATGCTGGGTGTTACTCCCGGGTGTCATCTGGTGACGGTTCCATGTCGGCTCATATCCGACCTAATGTATACACATGGTATATTCACAGCCAAGATCAGTGTTCCCAGGCTGTTGTGGATCACGGCGCCCCTGGGCCAAACGTTTCTTTTTGAGGAATTCTGAAATTTTTTTTATAAAATCAAGTCAATTGTGTTTATCTGTCATCATTAAGCTGAGCCGACACTAGCTGATATGTCGGCGGATCGGACTGACCTGGGTCACGTCGTCTAGTGTTATCCCCACTATGCCACGGACGAGGCGCACTCCCACCTGGAGCCAGCGACATCCTCCTATACACTAGGCCGACTAAGCACACATTGGACCTGATTTCCCTTGAGCTTCCTCGGAGGGCTACATATGATTATAGGCACTTGGGCCCTTTTTACATGTGATAAGTTCCCCCGGGGCAGCTGTCAGGAAGGTTGAATGTTCAATGAATGGGTGGCCGCCCATTCATTTGAATGGGAGTTTTGGTAGAGGCAATCGGGTAGGAGAGTTCAAAAGTCCCAATCAGAGGGTGACGACACCTGTCCTGCTGCGATCCGAAATGCATGGGATTGCGCAGGTCAGTTTCACATGATTTCTCGGCAGGTTCCGACGCAGTCAGGTGAAATCAGGCCCAGATTGGACAAGTGTATCTGGGCCTCATTTCCCTGGGGCTAGTGTCTGAAAGGTAATACATTAGGGGTAAGTATTAGGATGTGCGATACTCTGGTGATACTGTATCAGGGACGTCATGTCACTGGAACTCTCCTCAGCCATTCAAGGCACGGAGAGGGCTACATCCAATCAGGGCTGAGCTCAGCCCTGATTGGTTGAGGGTCCTCCCAGTGACTGATGTACAAATGACATCAGCGCGTGTCCATTTTGCAGCGTTTCAAAGAGATTTGAAATTCATATGCTTCCATTCATTACTAGATTTTTGTTCACACCGGACAGATAAATGTATATGTGTGTATCCAGCTTTACGCGTTCTCTGCTATGCTGCCCATTCATTGCACCATGTATAGACACCTTAACATGGATTATCTACATCATCCCTATCATACGGTCATGGAAGGAGTCATCCTCAAACTGGTCAGCTCTGGGCTCGACTCCCCAGGTTCCCACATTCCCAACCACGGCCCTCAAATCACACCAAGCGTGATATCTAGGCTTCAGCACAGGTGGCGTAACTAGTACATCAGTTATTTTGAATCAACCGTCTGGCCTGGATATCATGAAAACCTGCACTGTAAGCATGCCTTGAGAACGGAAGTTGGTAATGCCCTAGTGAGTTGGACCGGGTCACATCCAAAAAAGGGCATCCCTTTGCCCCAGGCCAACCAGCACTAGCCTGGGTTAACGAGGTTATAGTAATATGTAAAATATTGAAAAAAAATTATACATACACACATTAAATATATGCAGGTGAACTACAGGTCCCAGCAAACCTGCA
Source organism: Crinia signifera (assembly GCF_055691185.1). Classification (NCBI taxonomy): domain Eukaryota; kingdom Metazoa; phylum Chordata; class Amphibia; order Anura; family Myobatrachidae; genus Crinia; species Crinia signifera. The sequence continues at coordinate 7,637,743 of NC_139218.1, forward strand.
GGGAATGCTGGCACAAACCACAAATATCAGCATGCCTGGGTAGTAACATCCCAAATCTTTGCACCCCACCCGATAGGATTCCTCATAGCAGAGGACTCCATGCTTTCTAGATTTGCCACTTTCTCTACAGGTAACATGGCATTGTCCAGTACCCTGCAGACAGTGCCAGGCAGGGGCACTCACTGGTGCTGTATGTTGTGGGTACTTACATGTCCAGAATGTCCCACCTGTATGCTTCACCCAATACCCCCAGCAGTTCACTGTAGCCTGCACTGGGGAATACACTGTGCTTTCAGCATTGTGGTGAGATACAGTAGTCTGCAGATGTTTAAATGACCTCAGTAGATGGTGGAACAGGAGGTAAGAACACATTCCCCAGGACAGCCCCCTCTCAGGCTTCAGTAACCCACAGATAATATACGCTACAGGGTTTCTCCTTTGTGGTATTAAGCCAGTTCAGCTACAAATTCCTCTATAGCAGGGGCCCCCAGACCTCACCCCGTATATAACACACAAAGGCTTAAGATGACAGGTCACGGCTCTGTGAGAGTTTGTTGTGGTGAAACCTGTATTGTTACGGAGACCAAGTCTGTCCCTGTCATCACTTACTCAACACCCCCGCCCTGAGCCCACCTGTCCCCTCTCCTGGCTACATTCCTGAGAATATCAGATCATACAAATACCGTATGTATTTTCTCTCTCCGCACTGGGTGTAAGGGCTGGCTATCCGGTCACTACCCTCTCAGCTATGGGAGCCAGAGGTCAAAGGTCCTTGACTACTGGTTTCTTTCTTATGGGTTTAGGTACCCTGTAATTGGACGCAGCATATATCCTTGTGGTGCCATACAAAAACCTTGCCGATGATAGATTAGACAGGGGATCCACATGACAAGGCACTGCTAGTGACATTCCCCACCAGCCGAGCCAACAGAAGATATCATGATCAACCCGTGGGAGCAATGGTGATCTGGGCAAGTACCAGCAGCATTGGACATAACTATATATTACTTGGCAGCGGGATTGGCTCAGTGCGTGCTATGGAATAGACCCAACTCTGAGAGGGTGTGGGTGGGAATTGAGTCTCAGTTTCTCGGGTTCCACTCGGTTTCTACTCTCTTATGGTTATCCAAATCGGTCCGTAATAAAAATGCAAAAGCCCACCCGGTTATATCACATTCTCTAGAAATCTGGGACTCTGCCAATAAAAGATTTAATTTTGCACCTTCCCCCAGCCCACTGATCCCTTTATTTAATAACCCGAAATTTCGCCCAGGTTGCTCCCCATATACATTTAGAAGCTGGTGGAAATATGGCATTAGATTCCTTAATGACATTTCTCAAACTTCTTCCTTCCCCACTTTTGCGGATATCCAAGCAAAACACCCTATTCCTCATAAATCTTTCTTTCAATACCTCCAAATCAGACATTTTCACTCCGCAGTTAATAATCAACTTACTACTAGACCACTCACCTCTATTGAACACCTAGCTCTTTGTAATACATCTGCAAAAGGCCTAATCTCAACTATATATCTTTCTTTGTTACCTCAGGCTTCTAATATTAAAGATGCGTATGTGAAGGCATGGGAAGCAGATCTGGGTGAAACGATACGGGATGAGGAATGGTCTGACATTTATTCTAACGTTGCTTCTAGTTCAATTTGTGTAAAACTGAAAGAAAACGCTTATAAGTTACTCTATAGATGGTATTATGTTCCAGTTAGACTTAATAAGATGAATGCAGATATATCCCCCCTATGCTGGAGATGTGGAACAGCGGATGGCACTTTCTTGCATATATGGTGGGACTGCCCAGTTTTGTCGCCTCTTTGGCAGAAGCTAACTACTTTAGCTAATTCCATTTTATCTTTGCAAGTTCCATTTAAGCCCGGTTACTTCCTCCTCTCTATGGATATTCTAGAAACAACTCGTGCTAAGAATAAATTGTTCACCCACATGGTCCTGGCGGCCAGAACTTGTATCGCGGGTCACTGGAGATCTGCAGTTGTACCGTCCCTGGATGAGGTGACTGCTAAGATCTGGCATATCCATTCAATGGAGTATATGACGAGTATCTTAAAATGTTCTTCTGCAAAATTTATCAGGGTCTGGGAGCCTTGGACCACGTATTTTAATATTCCTCCAGCCTTTCATTAGAAAGACTAGTCCCCCCCCCCTTTTTCCCCTCCCTCCTTTGTTCCTTCCTTTTCTTTTTCACCCCCTTTCTTCCTTATAAACTTTTCAAAATTCTTTCACACTATGGTTCAAGTACTTGTGTGTTAGTTTTATTTGTGTATACTTACATGTATAGTTAGAAACGTGAATGTAGATATGTAGGTACATATAAGTATTAAAATATGCAGGTATAGACGTAGGCAAATATAGGCATGTAAGTAGGTAGGTGTATATATTTTGTGTTGTTAATATCTATCTATTAGCGGTATATGTATTGTTTATATATTCCTATAGTTGTCTGTAAACAGTATATAATATCTCCCTTAAAAACAATTATTTGATCCTGACTGTCCTACCTTTACATGGATTCTGCAATTTCACTAACTGTACCCATTTGGACCCTTGCTTTCTCTTCATATCGTACAATCTTTTTATGTCTTTCATGTATCTTTGATACCTTTAATAAAATTTATTGAAATATCTGGACATAACTATAATCAGGGGTGACCAACTCAGTGCTTGAGAACTACCAACAGGTTACATTCCCCCAGATCCCCTAGCTGGTGCACAGCTGTAGTCATTACCAACACCCCCTAGCTGGTGCACAGGAGCAGTCATTGCCAACTGTCACATTCCCAGACCCCCTAGCTGGTGCACAGCTGTAGTCATTACCAACACCCCCTAGCTGGTGCACAGGTGCAGTCATTACCAACTGTCACATTTCCCAGACCCCCTAGCTGGTGCACTGCAGTCACTACTAACTGTCACGTCTCCCATACCTAGCTGGGGTGCAGGTGTACTCCTTATGGTCACATTTTTCAGACCACCTAGCTGGGGCACACAGGTGAAGTAATTACTATCACAACTGCACCAGTTAAGCGTGCACCCCCCCCCCCCCCCCCCCAACTTACAGTATAGCAGGCAGTGAGGCTCCCATCCAGTGCAGGAGGTCACTGTTCCAGCAGAGAAGTTTATGTTGTATAATCTGTGATTTCTATACACACCCTGCAGGCGGAGGGTGCGACCGGCATCGCTGCCTATGTTACGCTACAATCAGACACCAGGACCCCCTACGCGATACTTTTTTTATTAAAGCATTTATTTGAGGCGTTCCATCACTTTGTTGCCTAGAGAGTAATTTGCTGAACCAGCAACAACATTACATTTGTTAGATAATCATGGACAGATACATGAAGCACATATGGCCGCTGGTTACGGACATGTAATCGCACTTACAGAACCCAGTATAAAAAGCACATCACTCCGGTTTCAATCCCAGAAGACATTGCAGGCAGCGGCCCGTTCCCAGAGGTTGCGGGGGGAGGGTGATATAGGAGTCTGTTACAGGAGATTAGCAGTTAGATGACAGCAGCGAGGCCCCTCCCACTGCGCCGGCCTCAGAAGTGCAGAATCTCCTCTTGCTTGGTCTTTCCGCCCTGGCAGCCGCTGAGCGTCAGCTTCCCCTGCTCATGAGGCAGCGCTTTGTGCACACGTACGTGGATGCATTCGCCATCGGCCACTTGGACCTAAGAGACAAACAGATACGTTACAGCACCTCTGCTCCCCTCTGCCCCATCCCAAATAATGATCCTCGTCCCCTCCGCAGTCATCACTACAGGGAGGGTATACTATAAACTGCATCTGTAACATGGCAGCTTCCACTGCGTGAGATTGGGGAATTCTGACCAGTGGGTCCTGCGCCATGCGTCTTCACAGCACACCAAGTCCAGGTATTAAGGCTAACCATATTTCACCACGGGTGACTTAGCCACCTGTGCTCAAGCCTAGAAATGTCTAAACCCTGGACTAGGTTTATACCAGATGTATGTAATGTAGGTACAAACAGCAGAGACCCAATTATAACACTGTACTCAGAAGGTGCAGGCAGCCAGCTGCACACCCCAACACCTCCCCCAGAGTCATTACCTTGACGAAGTAGTTGGTCCCACTCACGACCTGAGTCTTGTAGTCGATGGCGGTGAACGTGGTGAATGTTCTCCCTTCTCGCGCTTCCACCTCCGCCTTCACCTAAACACAATAGCAGTCAGAAAGGTGATATAACGGGGTAACAGGGGAAGCATGCAGCATGCCATCATAGCCTGGGTAAAGTTACTTCCACATAACAGACTAGATAATGGGCACCTGCAACATGGCAGACACTGGCCAGCCAGTGATTGTGTGTGGTGCCCGGCAAGCAGTTACCCAATCACCATTGTGAGACGAATAACGGAATTCTATCTATCTACCCCCAGAAACAGAAGAGGGGGTATCTATGCAAGACCTGCCCCTGCATCATTGGAAGGAGAAGCTTCTGCTGGATCATTATAACTCATGACAGGATCAGCAGGAACTGGTGGTCACTTAGTCATCTCAGTACAGCACCGAGGTCACATGACTAAGGGTCACATGACTGCATTGTACGGGGATGAGTCACCTGCAGTGGTTACAGTGTTTTCATGTGCAACTGCCAAAACACAGATCCTCAATTTCTACTGTACACAGCTGCCCCCCCCATTCCCTACTGTACACAGCTGCCCCCCCTCCATCCCTGCTGTACACAGCTGCCCCCCCCCCTCCATCCCTGCTGTACACAGCTGCCCCCCCCCCTCCATCCCTGCTGTACACAGCTGCCCCCCCCCCTCCATCCCTGCTGTACACAGCTGCCCCCCCCTCCATCCCTGCTGTACACAGCTGCCCCCCCCCTCCATCCCTGCTGTACACAGCTGCCCCCCCCCTCCATCCCTGCTGTACACAGCTGCCCCCCCCCCCCTCCATCCCTGCTGTACACAGCTGCCCCCCCCCCCCTCCATCCCTGCTGTACACAGCTGCCCCCCCCCCCTCCATCCCTGCTGTACACAGCTGCCCCCCCCCCCTCCATCCCTGCTGTACACAGCTGCCCCCCCCCCTCCATCCCTGCTGTACACAGCTGCCCCCCCCCCCCCTCCATCCCTGCTGTACACAGCTGCCCCCCCCCCTCCATCCCTGCTGTACACAGCTGCCCCCCCCTCCATCCCTGCTGTACACTGCTGCCCCCCCCTCCATCCCTGCTGTACACAGCTGCCCCCCCCCCCCTCCATCCCTGCTGTACACAGCTGCCCCCCCCCCCTCCATCCCTGCTGTACACAGCTGCCCCCCCCCCTCCATCCCTGCTGTACACAGCTGCCCCCCCCCCTCCATCCCTGCTGTACACAGCTGCCCCCCCTCCATCCCTGCTGTACACAGCTGCCCCCCCCTCCATCCCTGCTGTACACAGCTGCCCCAATCCCTACTGTACACAGCTGCCCCAATCCCTACTGTACACAGCTGCCCCAATCCCTACTGTACACAGCTGCCCCCCCCCCCATCCCTACTGCACACAGCTGCCCCCAATCCCTACTGTACACAGCTGCCCCATAGCCTGCCATCTATCCTCGCTGCAACAAAGTGCTACACATTGTGTACAGTGCAGAGTACACTTTATAGTGTGAACAGCAGATAGGGTGGAGAGCTGTATAGGAGACACTGGTCACGGTAGAGACCAGATCCCCTTCAGTTTTGATGCAAGTAAGGGGGGAGAGTGAGTAGGGCAGAGGATGGGCAGAGACACACATACTTGTAGCAGGGTCACAAATATATATACACACATACACGTAGCACTGACACACAGATATATACACAGACTGACACACACCCGTGTACCTGGTCACAGAGGCTCTGCACCGTCTCGTCCGCAGGTTTGGCTTTCCCGAGTCCCCCGCACATCGCCATAGTGTTACTGTGGGTATCACTGTGTGCTGTGGGTATCACTGTGCTGTGGCCGATGCAGGTACAGAGTACGTCACCCGTCCCAGCTATATGACTCCTCCTGGATGCACCATATCCGGGCACGGACGGGGGATGTAAGGGGGCAGCAGGAGCACTACATCCCAGGCCTCTCCCTGTGATCCCCCCCTCTCTGCCCCTGGGCGAGTGGTACAGTCCCCCTCAGTCACGTGGTGCCGGCTCCTGCGAAACAAACTGATACAATGTATAAGCGGAAGAGACTGCGCGGGTTCCCGTCACCCCCCGCGGTGGGACCCTCACGTGACCCTGGCTGCACTCTGGCAGCAGCATATACTACTGTAGTTGCCAAGTCAGCTTGAAACAAGCGGATTTTGGGCTTGGTTTTTTTCGTGAGTTGCTGTTTTTTGATGGCTGCTTGTTGCTTGTTTTTGGGCTTATAATTTTTTTAGTAGCTTGTTTTGGGCTTGTTTTATTTTGTGCTCGGTGTTTTTCTCTGTAATTCAGTTATTCAGCACAGAGATAAGTGACAAACACAGGTGAGAACTAGGCTTATAGAAATGGTAATGACTCCCATTATCTATGTTGCTGCTTGTGTGTAGTCACTAGGACTAATCTGATTTTAACAATGACGCTTGTAGTAAGATTGTTCTATCTTTTATTAAGCTGTCCACACATGGTACAATTTAACAGGTGCGATGTGCGCTCCCGCGCACATTGCACAGCACAAAAAGTATGTGCTTACTAGGTTGCATCTCATTGCATTGCATTCAAAACGCATGCGATCTAGTGCAAAACGTACTGCACCTGTCGCACCATGGGCGGGATGTACTTTCCTATTTTGCCACATTATTTCATGTTTTCCGTGGCGGCACAGTGTTCTCTAATGTATTAATAAGGTTTCCCACACAAAAAAAACCGCATCTCTCCCACATTGTGAGATACCGCGAGTCTTCCGTCGCGGTATTTCCAGCCTATTAATTCAAATGTACAGATCGCGGACTCGGATGTACTAATAGCAGCCGCGGAGGACAATAGAGATTTTAATTTCGCTATATATAGCTGGCGAATTTGCAAAGTATAGCACTTTTCCTTTAATTTATTCACAAAGCACACAGTTTAAAACGCAGATGGCACAGAACTTACATTAATGAAGACCACAGTTGTGCTCCCTGCCATCCTCTACGCTCAGCCATCCACTCTATCCCGTTCCTGTGCTCCCTGCCATCCTCTACGCTCAGCCATCCACTCCATAACCCGTTCCTGTGCTCCCTGCCAGCCTCTACGCTCAGCCATCCACTCTATCCCGTTCCTGTGCTCCCTGCCAGCCTCTACGCTCAGCCATCCACTCTATCCCGTTCCTGTGCTCCCTGCCAGCCTCTACGCTCAGCCATCCACTCTATCCCGTTCCTGTGCTCCCTGCCAGCCTCTACGCTCAGCCATCCACTCTATCCCGTTCCTGTGCTCCCTGCCAGCCTCTACGCTCAGCCATCCACTCTATCCCGTTCCTGTGCTCCCTGCCAGCCTCTACGCTCAGCCATCCACTCTATCCCGTTCCTGTCCTCTCTGGCTTTTACTGTGCATGACAGCATCCACAGATGGGGATGCACATGCTCAGCAATCATGCAGCCAGCTAGACTAGTGGATTGCGTTCTCAGCTGCGACCGCAAGTAACATAAAATTGTTACATACGGGGAAGACGAAGGCGGAAACAGCCTGGAACGCCACGAACAGGCTGCAAAAGCAGCGCGAGCTGACCGCTACAGCAATGCGGTAAATCAGAGGTTCCCAATCTTTTTTGATTCACGGCACCCTAGAGAATCAGAATTTTTTTCACGGCACCCCTAGGTCAAAAAAAATTAATTAGATTGGGTTTATATGCGATTCTTAGCGGCAGTTATGTGGTAAAGGGCAGGATTTGCTTCTGTTTGTACACATTCTATGATTGGCAGCCACCAGCACTGGTTTTGCTCCTAAATAATTAACCATTAATAATTTGAGTTGGTCCTGGACTACCAAGCCGCGGCACCCCTGCATGTGTCCCGAGGCACCCCAGGGAGCCACGGCACACAGTTTGGGAACCACTGCGGTAAATAGTACATCCCGCCCCATGTATGGTAAATATTTCTCAGTGCGTACAAAGGACAATGTTCACTTGAGATATTTCTTTAGAGAAAAAATGAAAGTAAAATATCTCATATTGGGGCAGATGTATGAAGGCGCGCTATGGGGGAGAAGGGGGAATCAGTGCATGTTATGTGCACCGATACACACACAGAGCGCGGCACAGATACACACACAGCGTATATTGGGGCAGTTCTGAGATGCGTGGGACTGTGGTATTTAACATGGTATTAATCAGCCCCAGAACCTGTGTAAGTCATAGGTGCTCCAGATATAAGGGATATTAGGGAAAGCCAGGAATGAGATAATCGTGTATCCAGATTTCCCCCGGGACACCGCCTCACCCGTCATCATCTACTTCCTTGTCCATTTCTTATTGCCGGTGTCCCTGGCAATGTTCCCTCTAATTTTACGAAGGCTGTGTGCTGCAAAAGATTTTGGCTGTGCAACTTTGGAAGGAATTAAAAAATTTTGTGCGTCACTTATATATAACTGGAAAATGACGTTCAGCATTTGTGTTAAGTTTACTTCAAAATGATATTAAACATTTAAACCTTCAAAACACAGCACACAATGTAGTTAATGGGTGAAACACACATTAATTGAGTCCACAACTGCAAAAAGGGACCACTGCTGCTTTGTGCGCTCTGTTGTAATGTCTGTGCGCATGCTCGTGGAGTTGTGTGCGCGCGCACGTGCGCACAGCTTAATAGGAACACTGGTCCTTGGGAAAAAATACCATCGCCTATGTCAACGGCATCAATATATAACAGACTGATGTCACCTCTATCGGATCAGGGACATTGGTGGTTGCTGCCCAGGCCTTTATCCGTTATCGTTAAGGTGGAAATTTACTAAGATGGGCGTTCTACTTATGATGGGATGTAGCCCATAGCAACCAATCAGATTGTATCTATTATCTTCTATCTAGAAGATGCTAATTAGTAATAAGTATATTAGGTCTACACTGTCTAGGTCCAGTTAAATGGTCGACATGTGCTAGGTCAACATGAAAACGGTTGACAAGGAAAAAGGACGACATCGTTTTTTTCTTTTGGTTGACATGGACACTGTGTATGTGTAATGGGTCCTCGCTGCTCTCGCCCACTGAGATGGTCAAGTGAGAGGAAGTCGGGTTTGTTTAAATCATGAAAAACTCATGTCAACCTTTTTTTAAGTTGACCTTTTGTCCATGTCGACGCGATGCCTGGATACCAGTAACTCGCCGGCTCATCTCTTGCCTCACTCTCAGGTAGCGCCCTTACACACACATCTTGGGGCCAATTCAGACCAGGGGGCAATTGCTGGGATCCGTAAGCACACACACCCTCGCAGCGTAGCGGGGGGACTCGCATGCACATCAACCCAGAAATGTTGTTATGTCTGAAAGGCACCAAACCGGCACTGTGTTCCCAGGCCCCCAACCCTGTAATTCACCTGGGTTTTTCTTAGCCAGGTGCGCACCCCGAAAGGGGTGTGGTCTATGTCATAGGGGGAGTAGCCGCATGGGGATGCCGCGGTCACAGGCCACGCCCCTGTTTTGTCACTACAGGGGCATGGCCAGATGTGTAAGCTGCTGGATATGCCCCCAGCCCCTCTGAAAAGAAGCTGTCTATTCCCCGCTCTGTAGCGTCGGGCAAGGGGGACTTTCAACTGCCCCCCCACCGCGGGACACTGCCGGTTGGATCATCCCAATAAACGGACTGGACAGTGCAGAACCTTGTTTACTAGATATATGTCCTACATGTTTTACTAAAAAACTTTGCTGAAAAGGAAATCTGCTGTGGTATTGTCACTGGTATATGATACATGGAATGTAAGTTATTTACGATTGGAAACACACCCAGTCCATTAGGGCTGACCCCCACCTGTGCATGACCTCATTATATTGTGCCTCCATTGCCCCTAATGATGACACTGCCTTAAAAACAGGAAAACCATCTTATGTCTGAAAGGGGTCATCCCCGGAATCTCCTGGGTCAATATTGGTGATTTTGCTGCGGGGATGCGAACATCCCAAAATGCAGAGTCGCGCCAGGACTGAACCCTTTCATAGTCCCACACTGTAAGGACACGTGTAATACAGACAGTCCCGGCGTCCCCTCACTCTCAGGACACGTGTAATACAGACAGTCCCGGCATCCCCTCACTCTCAGGAAACGTGTAATACAGGCAGTCCCGGCGTCCCCTCACTCTCAGGACACATGTAATACAGACAGTCCCGGTGTCCCCTCACTCTCAGGACAAGTGTAATACAGACAGTCCCGGCGTCCCCTCACTCTCAGGACACGTGTAATACAGACAGTCCCGGCGTCCCCTCACTCTCAGGACACGTGTAATACAGACAGTCCCGGCATCCCCTCACTCTCAGGAAACGTGTAATACAGGCAGTCCCGGCGTCCCCTCACTCTCAGCACACGTGTAATACAGACAGTCCCGGCGTCCCCTCACTCTCAGGACAAGTGTAATACAGACAGTCCCGGCGTCCCCTCACTCTCAGGACACGTGTAATACAGACAGTCCCGGCGTCCCCTCACTCTCAGGACACGTGTAATACAGACAGTCCCGGCGTCCCCTCACTCTCAGGACACGTGTAATACAGACAGTCCCGGCGTCCCCTCACTCTCAGGACACGTGTAATACAGACAGTCCCGGCGTCCCCTCACTCTCAGGACACGTGTAATACAGACAGTCCCGGCGTCCCCTCACTCTCAGGACACGTGTAATACAGACAGTCCCGGCATCCCCTCACTGTCAGGACACGTGTAGTACAGACAGTCCGAACGTCCCCTCACTCTCAGGACATGTATAATACAGACAGTCCCGGCGCCCCCTCACTATCAGTACACGTGTGATACAGACAGTCCCGGTGTCGCCTCATTCTCAGGACACGTCTAATACAGACAGTCCCGGCATCCCCTCACTCTCAGGAAACGTGTAATACAGGCAGTCCCGGCGTCCCCTCACTCTCAGGACACATGTAATACAGACAGTCCCGGCGTCCCCTCACTCTCAGGACACGTGTAATACAGACAGTCCCGGCGTCCCCTCACTCTCAGGACACGTGTAATACAGACAGTCCCGGCGTCCCCTCACTCTCAGGACACGTGTAATACAGACAGTCCCGGCATCCCCTCACTCTCAGGACACGTGTAATACAGACAGTCCCGGTGTCCCCTCACTATCAGTACACGTGTGATACAGACAGTCCCGGTGTCGCCTCATTCTCAGGACACGTCTAATACAGACAGTCCCGGCGTCCCCTCACTCTCAGGACACGTGTAATACAGACAGTCCCGGCATCCCCTCACTCTCAGGACACGTGTAATACAGACAGTCCCGGTGTCCCCTCACTCTCAGGACACGTGTAATACAGACAGTCTCGGTTTCTCCTCACTCTCAGTACGCGTGTAATACAGACAGTTCGAACGTCCCCTCACTCTCAGGACACGTATAATACAGACAGTCCCTGCATCCTCTCACTATCAGGACACGTAATACAGACAGTCCCCTCACTCTCAAGACACGTGTAATACAGATAGTCCCGTTGTCCCCTTTTTGCGTACAAATCAGAATATCCCCCTGTATCTGTAGTTTCTGACTCATCCGTTGGGAAGCTGACAACTTTATCTAGAAATAACTGGGGAGGAAATTGTGTTCTACATTTTATTTATAATTTTCCAATATCATCAGTGCAGACAGACCAGCATCGCCCACTGGCGGAACGCAACTTCACAGCACAGGAACGGTATATAACAAAGCAGTAATTCACAGGTCTAAACAGACAGACACACACAACAGACATACAAGCACACACACGCACATATACATATTCAACATTTATTACAAGGCAATATTTCCCCTATAATGGATCCATTGCTTAAACAGATTTTCTGGATATATCTGACATTGAACAGGAAATCTCTGGAGACTATGTGTGGGTCTAACCGAAACAAACCACGACGTATGTAATCCTAAATGTCATTCATTTAACATTAATACACAAGGTGGAGAGAGAAGTCTCCAATATTGTTAGTGTGCGTCCCTTCGAAGGATCCACCAACGCTTTCAAGAACTGTCCTTCGTCTTCCAGAAGTAAGAAGTCTTTGTTCCTATCGAACCATCCTCGGGATTCGCACAATATACTGTGGTATATTCATTTTACTGACGATGCAAACAATGGGAAGGTAACAAATTTGTTAAGAGTTAATCATGTTATCTGTGATGACTCCATCAATGTCATTCCTCAGATTCTCCACTTGAGTTGAAGGAACCCCGATACTTTGGTCATCTGGGATGACTTGGCTAATATACTCCTGCGACTGTGATGCATCGATGTTGGAGGCCGTTATAAAGCTTGACTCGCTACCTCCATCACTGTTTTGGTGCCGGAGCAAAGCCCTGTGCCTCATTAAACTGTCATCGCTATTCTTTCCCTCCAGCAAGTTCTTTGGTTTTGTGCCCTTGTTGGACACTGAATTCTTTGAGGGTTCCTCAAAGCTCAAAGACATGGTGACTGTGCCACTGCCAAAGCTCACCTTCTGTTTGCAAGCTCTGGCCCGGTCCACTGCGGTGAAGTGTTCATCATGGTTGCTCTTGCTGCTGATTGAAGAGGATGGAGTGGATCCTGTTGACCCTCCCAAGCTGTTGGACCTTTTGTGGGACACATTGCTACGTCTCAGGGTGGCCCTGGCTGCAACCTTAAATGCATGAGCTACGGTGCTGCAGCGGACCTCTTCTATGGTGTTTCTGGATGGTTTGAATAAGATGATGTAGACTTTGTTGAAGAAGATGCAAGCCAGCAAGCCGAAACTTGAGGCCAGGATAGCAATGACCTCAACAGCCGAAACGTACTTTCCGTAGGTGCTGACATAAGCCGGAATGAAGGATATCCACACAATGAAAAATATCAGCATGCTGAAAGTGATAAATTTGGCTTCATTAAAGTTTTCTGGCAGTTTCCGGGCCTTGAAGGCAAAGAAGAAGCAGACGGCGGCCAGCAGGCATGTGTAGCCAATCAGGAACCCGAGCGCCATCAATGATCCCTCGTTACAGATAACGAAAATGATCTCATCTTCGTGGTTTTTAGCACTCTTGGGGGGTGCGGTATAAAGCCAGATGATACAGGTCACAATTTGCACAAAGGTGCAAAGAAACACCAGAAGGAACTGCAGGTTCACCCCCCACCACTTCCTCTGGAAGCTGGTGGGGATCTTGGCTTCAAACACAAGAAGAATGCGATTGGTCTTCACCAGAATGCAAGATATACACAGCACAAAGCTGATGCCAAATGCCGGCTGCCGCAACCGGCAAGTCCAGTCCTCAGGTTCCCCGATGAAGAACAAGGAACTAGAGAAGCAACACAAGAGGGAGAAGAGGAGGAGATACGACAACTCCCGGTTGGTTGCCTTGACAATTGGCGTGTTGCGGAATTTTAAGAAGACACTGAGCACGAAGGACGTCAGGCATATTCCCAAGATGGCAAACATTGTGAGGGCTATCCCAAAGGGTTCTGTCCAGGAGAGGAACTCTATCTCTTTGGCGATGCAGGATGTGTGGTTCTCGTTGGACCAGTAATCCGTGGCACATTTCTCGCAGGCACTTGCATCTGTGATATAAGTAACAACAAGGGAATGGTTTAGTGTTTGTAGCGTTATCGATCACATTACTGTACAATCACTATACTATACGTCTTGCTGACAGTGTACTAATGCCGGCCCTGCGCCTGGCTTCACAGCTAGGCTAGGCTGCACAGGCTGGGGGCTACCATTTTTATGGTAGCGCATCACATTTCTATAGATCTACAGTGCCTAGACAGGAAGTCAGTTGGTTGACACGTTCAAAAGTCAACAAATTCAAAAGGTTTACATGACAATGGCCGACAGACATATGGTCAACACTTTTTCCCCCCATGTTTTTCAACTTTGGCTTCATTTACCATCCATGTGGACTATGATTGGGAAACCTGTGGTGAGTGCAGTGTAAGCGGAGTGTGGGCACCATACCCATGTGGCAAGTGTCCACTAATTTGGGTTACATGTGGTTAAAGATACAAAATTACATCCAATAATGCAGAAATAAAACTTGTGTCTACAATTTTTTATAACAAATTCCACATTGATCCTTTGACCCTGTCGACCATTTGGGGTCTAATGACGGTCTATCCTTCACATGTAGAACTTCTTTACCACACTCCTTGCAATGTCAGTGGCAGCCCCAGCGAGATCGACAAGCTGCAGTGTTTGGGGGCAGAGCGGGGGTGTTACCCGGCATCGTTCTTCAAAACAGGAAGCATATCAGGTCCAAGGTCTGTGTCATCGGACCTGGCCGGTGCCATAACAAGTCATAACAGTTACTATGGTGATCCAAGTTTGCTGTCTCAGACGCAAACAGCTGCAGCACAGTTCAAAATTCAAATAGGGGAGCCACACCCACTGCCATTAACTGCCATTCCAAACTGACTCACTGGCAGTGGGTGTGGCTCCCCTATTTGAATTTTGAACTGTGCAGCAGCTCCACCCCTGGATCCACCACTGGACTCAATACAAACAGAAGGTATCTATCTCCTACAGGCGCCTCCTGCTGCTTCCTTGCCGCTGTGCAGTTCCATGCACACATGAATCGGTCCCACAGCTTCACGTTATTAAATACTCTGCTGTGTTGGGTGTGGATTTCTAGGCCTACAGTGTCTAGGTGCAAATGCCGAGGCGCTCGTTCTGTTAGGGAAGGGAACAGGGTGGGCAGGGGGACACTCAGCAGGGGAAAACTGGGCGTTCCCCTGCGAGCGTAGGAGTGTCAATGCCTGCAATGGGGTGGGCAGCGCCCACCCCAAATTCTGCCCTATCCGGCAAAGATAGATCAGCTTAGTCTGACTTTTATCTGTGATAAGGAATCCATAGTTCATGGTTCATATTATAACGTTTCCTGATCCAATGTAAAATCTGCATGTGACGAGTCCACTGCTTGCGCCCCGCGAGCACGCACGTGTTCCAAAATAACTATTCTTATTTGTTATCTGTTTATTGTCATTGTGTATTTGCGCGTTACATTTATACATAGTATTGCTGGTTACCAGTCTCATCGGAGTACTCCCCATCGGGGCAGTCCTCACACATGAAGCAGCAGGTGGGTTCTCCCTCAATGATCCCCTTTCTGGTGCCCTCCTGGCAGATCCTGCTGCAGTTGGAGAACGGAACCTGCCGGAATGAAAGAGAACCTCAGTTATCAGTTCCGCCCAATTCCTACAGAACATACTGAGAGTTAGAACATGCTACTATCGCACTAGTATAGAACGATTGCTTAGATTCAAATCCAAGGTGTGATCTGCAAACTGCCCAGCAGGTGGTGCTCTACACACAATTATCAGCCGATAGTCAGTCCATAGCACCAGTATATTCTGCTGTACTTTACAATTGGGAAAAGAGAGTGACAAGAACAAGACTGGGCAATAACAGTAACAGAGAGGTCAGAGGGCCCTGCTCGCTTGTCTATAGGGATTCTAGACATATGATACATGATCATAAATGCTGTTGGTGGGCTGTATGATCTGGTCACACAGCGATGCTGGCCTGGGGTCAGCGTTCAGAGTATAGAACACATGTAATTTTTGTGTGAACTCTGTAGAGGGGATGTAACTGGGTAATAACCAGCGGGGCCCCACCTCTCTGGAGAACCCACTCCACAGGATCTTGCTCTCGTTGATCAGCAGCTGGTCCCCTTTCTTGGCGTACACATTGTAGTGGCCAATGTCTTCGAAGACCACCTCGTCCGAGCCGTCCTCATTGGACAGGTGCCAGTTGATGATGGTGTAATTCCCCACCAGGTCCCCGAGGTCGTTGAAGTCCACTTGCTCCCCCATGTTGTTGGTGAAGTTGAGGTGCTTCAGATGTTTGAGAACCTGGAAGACAAAGGTGAAGGGTCAAACCTTCCGTAAGCGGCATTAATATCACAGATAATACAGAGCAGGAGGCAGAGTCAGCAGCTTTCTAGTAGTTTAAAAAGACAGATGTCTGAGGGAAGGGAGGAAGCCTTATAATGAATCTTCCTGACTGGGAGCCGCAGCCAGCCAGGGGGTAGAGGATGGTTCCATAGACAATAATGAGACCTTACACGCAGCTACGGGTGCCATTATCCCCAATGGGCAGCGTCCTATAGAGCCGCCTGCTACAGACACAGCAGGTCCCAATAGCAGTAATGACTCTCACAGCACATACGTGTCATACATGTATAATGTTCTATATAAATCATGCTACATCTCTTATATATTTAGCCAGATCTGTCACTCATCCCCTGTGTAGCTAACGTTCCTGCCCAGCAGGATACACAAACCCGCCCCCCCCCCCCCAGGGAAAAGTGTTCTATGTGTATAACGTTCTACACAGCCCACCCCCTTGACATCACCTCCCCCGCCCAGCCAGGTCTACAGTGCACGCCCACCATCCACCATTACTCCACAGCCACCATCCACCATTACTCCCACCCCCCCCCCCCCTCCCCCGCGGCCCCCCCCTCTCCCCATATTCGCAGGACACCCGCGACCCCCCCTCCCCCCATTCGCGGATATCCCACGATTTGTGGGACCCCCGAGACACCCCCCTCCCCCCATTCGCCGGACCCCCGCGACCTCCCTCCCCCCATTCGCGGCGGGATTTCCACGACCCCCCACTCCCGCGATTCACGGGACCCCCACCCTCCTGCGATTCGTGGCACCCCCGCGACCCCCCCCCCTCCCACGATTCACAGCACCCCCCCCGCGACCCCCCTCCAGCGATTCACGGACCCCCCCTCCCGACATTCAGTACTTTGCATTAAAGGGGTTATTCTGGTTGATTCGCAAGGCAGCGAATTTGCAGCCTTGCGAGTCTACCAAACCGCGCCCGGCAAGTCCACCAAACCCTGCCCGGCGAAACATCCATTCGTATGCTGCGAGGGAACACCCACATCAGTCGATGGTCGCCCTCAGGAGGAGATGGCTGGGCAGCTACCCGGCGTCTATTCCCTTGAGGCCGGGGCGACTCCCAAATGCCCCCCCCCCCCTCCCCCCCGCCTCGGGACACAGACGGCGCAAAAAAACGGTACAGTTGGGAGGTCTGATATGACCCATACCCACACCTAGACACTGTTGACCGTTTATACTGTGACCCCCCGTGAGAACTGTAACATGCTCCCTGATATATTTCATGTATTTTTGTAACATAAAGGGCGAGATTTAGTGGTTTGACCGTTTTTGAGAAAATGCGATTTTTTTTTTCTCAAATCGCCCTATATCGCCGTTTTTTAAAATCGCATTTTTGCCGCGAATTCGCATATTTAATGAGGTGTATTCCGGCATGAAAAGTGTGAGAATATAGGGCGATTTTTGGAATGAAAAAGTGCTATTTTTTGTCATGAAAAGGTGCGATTTTGGTGACATGTGCGATTTTGTCATTAAAAAAAAAAAATGGCTGCCCCCATCAGAGACCTTTGGCTGACTGCTCAGGAGTCAGGCTGCTTTTTTGAGGTAATTAATTTTCTCTCTCCTCCCCTATTTCGTCCTTTACACCTTCACAATCACTCAATACAACTCTAACAATCCAAATGTATATGAAATAGCTGTCTGCTACTGTAAGCAGGGTCGGCTGACAAATTACTGCTACTTCATTGTGTGTGTGACTGCGTGTGCATGTGAGACACAGTGTCACTGTGAGTCTAAAGCTGCCCATACACAGAGCCGTTCGCCGGCATCCGTTCTGTACTATGCGATGCGCGCTCCCGCGCATCACATAGTACGGTACAAGAATTATGTGCTGCACATACTTTTTGTACTAGGTACACATCGGAACGCAGTGAATGCACACTGCATGCACTAGGGATGCGATCCGATCCGATTTGTGCTGTTTAAGTCCCAAACTGATCCGTTAAACGGACCGTGTATGGGCTGCTTAAGTGTGTGACCCCTTCCCTTTTGTGTGACACTGTGCTTCCCTCCTCTCCCCACCTTGTGTGACACTGTATACCCCCTACCCCTGTGCCTGTGACACCCTTTAACCCCCTCCTTAATGTATGTGACAGTATACACACCCCCTACCCCTGTATGTGTGTCTGTGTGTCTTACACCATGTACCCTCCTATCCCTGTGTGTTTGTGATGCCTTGTACCCCCAAACAACCTGTGCGTGTGTCACCCTATACACTGTACCTCCACACCCTGTAGAAGGGGGGGCCCCTTAAAAATTTTGCTATGGGGCCCACCAAGTCCTAGTTACACCCCTGCCCATGACCTCAGTGCTGTGAGGCAGTAATGCTAACCATTACACCATCCGTACTGCCCTGCACACATACTCCGCACAGTTATAGCCATGGTGGGGATAGAACCCATGACCTCAGTGCTGTGAGGCAGTAATGTAACCATTACACCATCCGTACTGCCCCGTATATATAACACATGGTGGGGATAGAACCCATGACCTCAGTGCTGTGAGGCAGTAATGTAACCATTACACCATCCGTACTGCCCCGTATATATAACACATGGTGGGGATAGAACCCATGACCTCAGTGCTGTGAGGCAGTAATGTAACCATTACACCATCCGTACTGCCCCGTATATATAACACATGGTGGGGATAGAACCCTTGACCTCAGCGCTGTGATGCAGTAATGCTAACCATTACACCATCCGTACTGCCCCGTATATATAACACATGGTGGGGATAGAACCCATGACCTCAGTGCTGTGAGGCAGTAATGTAACCATTACACCGTCCGTACTGCCCCGTATATATAACACATGGTGGGGATAGAACCCATGACCTTAGTGCTGTGAGGCAGTAATGTAACCATTACACCATCCGTACTGCCCCGTATATATAACACATGGTGGGGATAGAACCCATGACCTCAGCGCTGTGAGGCAGTAATGCTAACCATTACACCATCCGTACTGCCCCGTATATATAACACATGGTAGGAATAGAACCCATGACCTCAGTGCTGTGAGGCAGTAATGTAACCATTACACCATCCGTACTGCCCCGTATATATAACACATGGTGGGGATAGAACCCATGACCTCAGTGCTGTGAGGCAGTAATGTAACCATTACACCATCCGTACTGCCCCGTATATATAACACATGGTGGGGATAGAACCCTTGACCTCAGCGCTGTGATGCAGTAATGCTAACCATTACACCATCCGTACTGCCCCGTATATATAACACATGGTGGGGATAGAACCCATGACCTCAGTGCTGTGAGGCAGTAATGTAACCATTACACCGTCCGTACTGCCCCGTATATATAACACATGGTGGGGATAGAACCCATGACCTTAGTGCTGTGAGGTAGTAACGCTAACCATTACACCATCCGTACTGCCCCGTATATATAACACATGGTGGGGATAGAACCCATGACCTCAGCGCTGTGAGGCAGTAATATAACCATTACACCATCCGTACTGCCCCGTATATATAACACATGGTGGGGATAGAACCCATGACCTCAGCGCTGTGAGGCAGTAATACTAACCATTACACCATCCGTACTGCCCCATATATATAACACATGGTGGGGATAGAACCCATGACCTCAGCGCTGTGAGGCACCGTCAGTCCTGGCTCTTGATATGGAAACAAATATATTTTTAGGATACTACACTAGGAAATAAGTTGTTTTGGAATGATGTTTTCCAGGAAAGGCGCTTCCCGTCTGTGAGGACTGCAGATAGCTGACCTGTATGTGATCTACATAAGCAGATATCAGGACATCCAGACACCCTGTTCTGCTGGTTAGACCTGTAACATTGCCAATGTATATGCTGCTATCTAGGCGTCTCCTGTTTCCAGCTTCATATCTAAGGTAATTAATATTACTGGGGGCAAACAGGAACTGCAGATGGGTAAATCTGCTTTGTGGGGACTAATAATCACAAAATACTAATGGCTGTCTGATTGCAGCAACAACTGAATATATCCAATGGACACCCAGCAGGGGGCGCAGGAAACAACTGATACGCCATGTGCCGTCATGGGCGGATCCGGGGGGCACCCCTGTCATTTAATTTTGTAGTTGAGGACCAGGGCTTTCCAACGAGCCCAGCCCCGTGTCTCTAGCCCCTCGGGAACCGGAGATATCACCTGGCAAATCTGTAACGCTTTCCCCATAGGATAATATGGGAGCCGTTAATTCCAACCACCACCTGGTTCCGAAAGCTGCCAGTTCCGCCCCTGGTATCACAGAAGCTTGTGGTTCAATTCAATTCCTAATCGCTGGGCCTTTAATATGATACCAGGCTGGTCCATATCGGTCAACCGGTTCCAGAGATATTGCGGGTAACCCGTTTTTTTTTTTTTTAAATGTAATTTCATGGCTGTTCATGTTCTTTGAGGGCAGATTACTCTGGAACCAAACGTTCCAGTTTCACTGGACCAAAATCATTCAAAGCCCACTCAAAAGTTCTTCAATATGATACTTGTCTCATGTAAATGGGCAGGGCCGGTGCAAGGCACCGGAGCGCCCCAGGCGAGTCGGGGTGGGGGCGCCCCGGTGCCGGGGGGAGGTGGTACCTGTATAAAAAATTGCTGCCCCGGCGTCCCTGCAGTGCTGGGCGGTCAGGGGTGTACGTGCCGTAGGGGTACCTGCGGCGCCGTCATGTGTATAAAGCTTGCTGCGGCCGGCGGGGTCCCTGTAGTGAATAGCAAATAACTAGCGCTTCCGGCGCCGCCGCGCGCATAGCGCTAGTTATTTGCTATTCACTACAGGGACCCAGCCGGCCGCAGCCAGCTTTATACACATGACGGCGCCGCAGGTACCCCTACGGCACGGACACCCCTGACCGCCCCAGCACTGCAGGGACGCCTGGGCTGCAATTTTTTTACACAGTTCGCTGGGGGTGAGGGGCGAACTGCCGCCCTCCAGGTGCCGGCGCCCTAGGCAAATGCCTAGAGCTGCCTAGTGGTGGCGCCGGCCTTGTAAATGGGTCAGTTGGTTCCGAAGATATAGCCGGTTAAATAAGATAACTGGTTAAAGGAGGGGGGGGGGGGGGGTTGTTTTCTCTCCCCCTCACACCAGAAAATGCAGGGACTGGGCTGGTGTAAAGGGGGCCAACCTGGGAATGCATTTTCTGGTGTGAAAGGGGTATTATTTCAAATAGCCGGGACCTGCAGTGCTCTGAATACAGCCAGGCTCTGCCACTGTCAGTGGCTATCACTTCTGCCTGGCAACGGCTGTCCCCCATTTAATGTGAGCATGGGCTTAGCAATTAGCATGTAATCCCACATGGCAATGAGCATGGAACCTCTGGCAATGAGCATGGAACCCTTGGCAGTGAGCATGTAGATAAGCAGCACTTATGTAGCATAATTTTTAATAGGCATTATGGTGTTTGGCATAATACATAATGGACATAATGGCGTGTAACTTAACGTGAAATGGACATTATGGTGTAAATGTTTAATGCGCGCCTTTGGCAGACAATGTCCCTGTTTATAAAGTGTATTGTGAATTTTGGCTTAATCCATGTGGCATTATGTGAATTTTGGCTCAATCCGTGTGTTATTATGTGAATTTTGGCTCAATCCATTTGGCATTATGTGAATTTTGGCTCAATCCATTTGGCATTATGTGAATTTTGGCTCAATCCGTGTGTTATTATGTGTAAGGGGCAAGTATAATGGGGTCTAGTATTTTGTTGCATAATGTGTAGAAGTTGTATATGGTGTTGTACACTACACTCAAGGGCACGCCCCCTTTTGAGTGGCCACACCCCTTTTACGGAGCACGCCTTTGGCGCGTGCACTACACCCTTCACATTTGTCGCCATGGTGGGCCTGCATACTTTAAATGCCAGGGCCTATTTTTAATCCCATTGCCACCCTCTCTCTGCCGCTCTCTCAGCATGTACACTGGCACCACTAACACCGCCCCTCCCCCACCCAAACCCTCTTTTATCATGGTGCCTCCCCTGTCATTTTATCCTGGATCCGCCCCTGTGTGCCGCCTCCCCCAAGCAGGCACAGATACGCCCATAAAACGCTCAGCAGGCTCCTGCATCCGCCCCCAGTGAGCAAATACCCCGATGAGTGTGAAACTCGCCAAGGGCTTTCGATCCAGGCAGATTTGCGCATGAACAATCCCCAACGAACGGCCGGGGTAACAAATTTGGGCCACACCGAATTGGCCTGAATCACTCCCTATGATCTGGATGGGTTTACGGTTAGGATACGGTTGGGTTACCCCTGTCAGTGTTGACACTGTCAGCATTATGAACCATGCTGAATGTCGACATATCATACCCCCATGTATCCGCCACACGTGAAGATGGGAATTGAATGCGGTACTAGCTATTACGCTGATCGTTCTAGGCTTTCATGTGTTCCTCCCACAATCCAAAAATATACTGGTAGGTTAATTGGCTTCCAACAAAATTAATCCTAGAATATCTGTTTGCGCGTGTACATGTGGCAGGGAATATAGATAGTAAACTCCACTGGGGCAGGGACTGATTTGAATATTCATATATTCTCTGTACAGCGCTGCGGAATATGTCTGCGCTATATAATAACTGGTAATAATATTCTCTGCACAGCGCTGCGGAATATGTGTGCGCTATATAATAACTGGTAATAATAGTCTCTGTACAGCGCTGTGGAATATGTGAGCACTATATAATAACTGGTAATAATAGTCTCTGTACAGCGCTGTGGAATATATGTGCGCTATATAATAACTGGTAATAATAGTCTCTGTACAGCGCTGCGGAATATGTGTGCACTATATAATAACTGGTAATAATAGTCTCTGTACAGCGCTGCGGAATATGTGAGCACTATATAATAACTGGTAATAATAGTCTCTGTACAGCGCTGTGGAATATGTGTGCGCTATATAATAACTGGTAATAGTAGTCTCTGTACAGCGCTGCGGAATATGTGTGCACTATATAATAACTGGTAATAGTCTCTGTACAGCACTGCGGAATATGTGTGTGCTATATAATAACTGGTAATAATATTCTCTGTACAGCGCTGCGGAATATGTGTGCACTATATAAATAACTGGTAATAATCTCTGTACAGCGCTGCGGAATATGTGTGCGCTATATAAATTACTGGTAATAATATTCTCTGTACAGCGCTGCGGAATATGTGTGCGCAATATAATAACTGGTAATAGTCTGTACAGCGCTGCGGAATATGTGTGCGATATATAATAACTGGTAATAATATTCTCTGTACAGCGCTGCGGAATATGTGTGCGCTATATAATAACTGGTAATAATAATCTCTGTACAGCGCTGCGGAATATGTGTGCGCTATATAATAACTGGTAATAATAATCTCTGTACAGCGCTGCGGAATATGTGTGCGCTATATAATAACTGGTAATAATCTCTGTACAGCACTGCGGAATATGTGTACACTATATAATAACTGGTAATAATATTCTCTGTACAGCGCTGCGGACTATGTGTGCACTATATAATAACTGGTAATAATAATCTCTGTACAGCGCTGCGGAATATGTGTGCGCTATATAATAACTGGTAATAATAGTCTCTGTACAGCGCTGTGGAATATGTGTGCGCTATATAATAACTGGTAATAATAGTCTCTGTACAGTGCTGCGGAATATGTGTGCGCTATATAAATAACTGGTAATAATATGCTCTGTACAGCGCTGCGGAATATGTGTGCGCTATATAAATAACTGGTAATAATAGTCTCTGTACAGCGCTGCGGAATATGTGTGCGCTATATAATAACTGGTAATAATCCTCTGTACAGCGCTGCGGAATATGTGTGCGCTATATAATAACTGGTAATAATATATATGTACAGCGCTGCGGAATTTGTGTGCGCTATATAAATAACTGGTAATAATAGTCTCTGTACAGCGCTGTGGAATATGTGTGCTATATAATAACTGGTAATAATAGTCTCTGTACAGCGCTGCGGAATATGTGTGCGCTATATAATAACTGGTAATAATATATATGTACAGCGCTGCGGAATATGTGTGCGCTATATAATAACTGGTATTAATAGTCTCTATACAGCGCTGCGGAATATGTGTGCGCTATATAATAACTGGTAATAATATATATGTACAGCGCTGCGGAATATGTGTGCGCTATATAATAACTGGTAATAATCCTCTGTACAGCGCTGCGGAATATGTGTGCGCTATATAATAACTGGTAATAATAGTCTCTGTACAGCGCTGCGGACTATGTGTGCGCTATATAATAACTGGTAATAATATATATGTACAGCGCTGCGGAATATGTGTGCGCTATATAATAACTGGTAATAATTCTCTGTACAGCGCTGCGGAATATGTGTGCGCTATATAATAACTGGTAATAATAGTCTCTGTACAGCGCTGTGGAATATGTGTGCGCTATATAATAACTGGTAATAATAGTCTCTGTACAGCGCTGTGGAATATGTGTGCGCTATATAATAACTGGTAATAATCTCTGTACAGCGCTGCGGAATATGTGTGCGCTATATAATAACTGGTAATAATAGTCTCTGTACAGCGCTGCGGAATATGTGTGCGCTATATAATAACTGGTAATAATCCTCTGTACAGCGCTGCGGAATATGTGTGCGCTATATAATAACTGGTATTAATAGTCTCTGTACAGCGCTGCGGAATATGTGTGCGCTATATAATAACTGGTAATAATAGTCTCTGTACAGCGCTGCGGAATATGTGTGCGCTATATAATAACTGGTAATAATAGTCTCTGTACAGCGCTGTGGAATATGTGTGCGCTATATAATAACTGGTAATAATAGTCTCTGTACAGCGCTGTGGAATATGTGTGCGCTATATAAATAACTGGTAATAATATTCTCTGTACAGCGCTGCGGAATATGTGTGCGCTATATAATAACTGGTAATAATAGTCTATGTACAGCGCTGCGGAATATGTGTGCGCTATATAATAACTGGTAATAATAGTCTATGTACAGCGCTGCGGAATATGTGTGCGCTATATAATAACTGGTAATAATAGTCTCTGTACAGCACTGCGGAATATATGTGCGCTATATAATAACTGGTAATAATAGTCTCTGTACAGCACTGCGGAATATGTGTGCGCTATATAATAACTGGTAATAATAGTCTCTGTACAGCACTGCGGAATATGTGTGCGCTATATAATAACTGGTAATAATAGTCTCTGTACAGCGCTGGGGAATATGTGTGCGCTATATAATAACTGGTAATAATATTCTCTGTACAGCGCTGTGGAATATGTGTGCGCTATATAATAACTGGTACTAATAGTCTCTGTACAGCGCTGAGGAATATGTAGGAGCCGGACTGGAGGCAAAGCCTGGGGGTAGGCTCCCCTGACAGGGTTTGTAGGGAGCTGACTAGCAGTTAGTCATAGGAGGAGTGCTTAAGGTGAGGGTCATAGGGGGAGGGGCTTAACGGGGTGTTGGAGGGGTTTATAAGCAGGGTTCAGGCAGGAAATAGGGGTCACTGGGAGATTTTCTCAACAGCTAAGCAGCGTGACATCTCCCATGGCTTCCCCAGGCAACGCTGATGCGGAGGTATCCGCTGCGCTTGCTGCCCTCAGGGAGGCAGCTGGCACCAGAGGGACTGAGTGGCTGCAGCAGCAGATGTCAGGTCTGCTGGGGGGACTGGGAGCAGCAACGCAGGAGGCTGCTCCAGCGGGTGCACGGCCTCGGAGGTCCAGGCCTCCGGAGCGCTTTAGCCCATCTGTGTCCCCCAGGGTTCAGCGCCGTTCACGGAGCCCCGTTAGGGACCCTCCAGGCCAGGCTGCGGGCCGGGCACCTTCCGCCCGCAGGACCAGGTCTGGGAGGAATCCAACCAGCAGGCGGAACCCTCCGCGCGGGGGGGATCCCCCCCACGTGCAAGAAGATCCGGCGTTGCGTGGTACTGGACCTGGTGCGGTGGGGCATGCGGGGCATGCTGCTGCCCAGCGCGGGGTGAGTCGTGCCAGGGGGGCAGAAGTACAGGCTGAGGACCGCAGGCCTGGTACACGGAGCGAGAGGCGCACAGCTGGCTCCGCCTCCAACGAGGTCACGCCGGCTGGTGCTGTACCTGAGGGTCGGGATGACAGGAGAAGAGAGATGGCAGCGTCAGCAGATGATGGAGAAATACCTGGTCCTTCCTCATTGGCTGGAGTTCGTCAGGACACTGGACCTGCGGCTGCTGGGTTCACAGCCCCCAGGCAGCCTGGTGAGTCTGTCTCTATGTCTGTTAATGCTTTAGCGCAGAGTCAGGGGGGGGGGAGGGTTAGCCCTCCAAGGGGAAATGAGTAGAGGTTTTACTGAATTATTGAGTGGTTTTGCAGATTGGTTGGTGGGTTTGCGGCAGGGGGCGGGGCCGTCCCCGGCGGCAGCATGGGTGCCGCAGAATGCGGGCACACCAGCTAGCATTAGTGTGCCAGTCAGTAATAGTGTGCCGGTTAGCAGTGGGGTGCCGGTTAGCAGTGGGGTGCCGGTGAGCAGCGGGGTGCCGTTATCCGGCGGTGAGCAAAGTAGCAGTAGTGCGGGGGCAGAAGGGGGCAGTGTTGGGACGCAGGAGGAGAGTGGAAGGCTCAGTGACACTGCAAAAGGGGAGGTGTATGTATGCTTTGAGGGGCCATTGGGGGCCCACCTGAAGCAGGAGGTGAGGGAGAAGATTTGGAAAGGGGAATACGTTGATATATTTTCATTGCTCCCTTTAGAGCGTTTTAATCTGGATAGGCCCCGTAAGGAGGAGAAGAAGGAGGAGGAGGAACGGCGGCGGTATCGGCTGATACCGCGGTCATTCACGAACTGGCTCCAAGCATTTGCTATTTTAGCTAGTGTGATTGGGGAGAAGGCACCTGACAATTGTTCAGGCTTGTTTTGTTACATGGATGCGATAGGAGAGGCATACCGTGTGTATGGGGGCTTGGCTTGGCTCAGGTACGATGAGCAGTTTAGGCAGAGGAAGGCTGTTCGCCCTAACATACGTTGGGACCATAAGGATATTGCTTTATGGTTAAAGGTGACGGCTCCCACAAAAAGTGGGCAGCCCTTTCGTGGGGACGGGGGGGGGGCCGAGGGAGGCCACAAATGGGACGGCCATGCAGAAGGGACTCTGCTTTGCCTTTAATGACGGGTCATGTCGTTTTGGGGCAAAATGCAAATTTAAACATGAATGTTCCTCGTGTGGAGGGACCCATGGTGCAAATAAATGCTTCAGAGGGAAGTCACGGGACGGTAATTCAAAAGGGGGAGACACCGGTTCGGCTGGAAAGGATGCTGGGCTATCTGCGTAGGTATCCTGACCAGCAGACAGCCGTGTTGTTGGAGGAGGGGTTTAGGGAAGGTTTTAAGATACCTTCCGACGTGCAGGTTTCAGGGGGCTTGAGGAGGAATTTGAAGTCTGCAAGGGAGCATCCAGAGGTGGTGCAGGATAAACTGCGTAAGGAGGTGCAGCTGGGTCGTATGGCTGGACCTTTTGGGTCGGCACCATGGCCAGATTTGATAGTTTTTCCATTGGGGGTGGTGCCAAAAAAGGAGGCGAACAAGTTTCGTCTTATACACCATTTATCTTTTCCAAAAGGGGCGTCGGTCAATGATGGCATTGACCCTGACATCTGCTCGGTGGTTTATACATCGTTTGACGCGGCTGTTCAGTGGGTGAAGCGGTTTGGGAAAGGGGCCAGATTGGCAAAGACTGATATTGAATCGGCATTCCGTTTGCTGCCGGTTCACCCAACCAGTTTGCGTTTATTGGGTTGTTGTTGGGACGGGGAATTTTTTGTTGATCGTTGTTTACCGATGGGTTGTTCTTTGTCATGTGCTTATTTTGAGGCCTTTAGTTCTTTTTTGGAGTGGGTGGTTAAGGATGTCTCTGGGTGTAGTTCAGTTATTCATTACCTAGATGACTTCTTATGTATTGGTCCTGGGGGCAGGGGTGCCGAGAGGGGGGGGGAGCAGGTACAGTTTACCCGGGCCCGAGCCTGTCAGGGGGGCCCTGGTTTGGACACAAAGTTTTTTTTAATTTGGTGGCGAGTGCGCCGGGTCTGAGTGCGCCGGTGTCAGCTGTTCAGCAGCAGCATAGGGAGTGCGGATGTGGGCCAGTGTGGAGGCAGCAGCATCACAGAGGTCCTTCTTTGTCGTTCTGCTCTCCGACTCCAGGGCCTGCTGAGAGCCAGCCACGTGACTTGGGAGTTTACCGTGGCTCGGCGACAGGAGGATACTTAGGGTAGGTAGTCCCTGGGTGCCGAGAGGAACTGGGTCAGAGAGAGGCCATCTCCTGCTGGAGTACCACCCACTCCGCAGAATCCAGCCCGCCCCGCTCCCCACATTTCCATCCCAAGTACCAGCAGCAGCAGCAGGTGCCAGTACCATGTCTCCAGTCTAGCAGTCCCAGACCTGTTTCTCCACCCATGTCCAGGTCACTGTGTTCCAAGGTTAAGGTGGGTGGCTAGTTGTTCTGTGTCTGCTGCCTCCCTGCATGCTGCTGGGGCTGAAATACAACTCTGGAAGTCAGAATGTAACCCCTGGCAAAGAATGTAACCTATGGCAGAGCATGTAACTCCATGGCAACAAGCATGTCAACCCCTGGCAGATCACGTTAATCCCATGGCAAAGAACATGTTAACCCCTGGCAGAGAATGCTAACCCCTGGCAGGGAATGTTAACCCCTGGCAGAGCAGGTTAATCCCATGGCAACGAGCATGTTGACCCCCTAATATGCAATGAGCATTACGGTGTGTGGAATAGCATGTATGGGCATTATGGCATGTGGTAAAATATGTAATAGGTATTACGGTGTATTGCATAATGTGTACTGCCCACTACAGTGTGTGGCATAACATGTAATGAGCATTATGGAATGTGGTATGATATGTAATGGATGTGTGACATGTGTAATAGGCATTACGGTGTACATTTTTGTCCCTGTATCCACCTTGGAAGCTGTGGCGTAACAAGGGACCGCAGAGTGTGCGGGGATCTCCGTCTGTGGGGGCCCCAGGAAGTTGTTGTACCGGGGCCCAGGATTTCTCTCGGCGGCCCTGCCTGGGGGGACCGGAGTATGTGACTTATTGTTGAGGACTGTTGAAAGGGTGTCGGCAGACTTTGGGGTCCCGCTTGCTCCAGGTAAGACGGAGGGCCCTGCGACTGTGATCAGTTTTTTGGGTATTGTCATTGATACCGAGAATATGGAGTGCCGCTTGCCCGAGGAGAAATTGCTGGGTTTGAAGGCCGAGGTAGGGAGGGCATTGCTGTTGAAGAAGATTAGATTGCGGGAATTGCAATCCTTGCTGGGCAAATTGAATTTTGCGTGTCGCATTATGCCTATGGGCCGCATTTTCAGCAGGAGGCTGGCAGCAGCGACAGCAGGGGTGGTTCTTCCTCATCATTTTGTCAGATTAGGTAGTGAGTTGAAAGGGGACTTGCGGGTGTGGGCAACTTTTTTGGAAGCTTTTAACGGCAGAGCTTTGTGGATGTCAGACACATGCGTCGCTACTGAGCTAGACCTTTTCACAGACGCGGCCGGGAGTGGTGGGTTCGGGGCATATTGCCAGGGACATTGGTGTGTAGGCCGGTGGCCGGAGTCTTGGGTGCAGAGAGGCATGGTTAAAAACTTGGCATTGTTGGAGTTGTTTCCTATCTTGGTAGCAGTAGTTGTTTGGGGGGAGCTATTCCGCAATAGGAAGATTTGTTTTCACTGCGATAATTTGGGGGTTGTCATGGCTATTAACCAATTGTCGGCATCTTCACCGTCAGTGGTCACTGTTTTGCAGCAGTTAGTATTGGAATGTCTGGCTTTGAATTTGTGGGTTGTGGCTAGGCACGTTCCCGGTGTCTCTAACGGCATTGCGGATGCTTTATCTCGTTCACAGTGGGAGCGTTTTCGGGAGTTGGCACCAGAGGCGGACAGGGAGGGGAACGGGTTCCCGAGTCGGCTCTGGGCTCTGCTGGACGGGTAGTCGATCAGCTCATCAGGGAATCCTTGGCCCCGAATACATGGTCGGCATACACTCAGGAATGGCGGAGCTGGTTAGAATGGCGTGAGGTAGTAGGTCTGAAGGAGGATGATGACGAGTTGGCTGTCTTGCTATATATAGGCCATTGTAAGGAGATTGGTGGGTCAGTGGCAAAAATCACGCGCTGCATGGCGGGCTTGGCTTTTGGGTTTCGTGCAGGCGGCAGGCCTGACGTCACTAAGAATTTCCTGATTGCGCAGGCTTTAAAAGGTTGGAGGAGAGGTCATGTCGTACAGGATCAGAGAAGGCCGGTGTCTTTCCAGTTGTTACAGAATATGGGCATGAAGTTAGGGGAGGTCTGTAGTTCCAATTTCGAGGAAAGGTTGTTTGGGGTAGCTTTTTCGCTTGCCTTCTTCGGGGCACTGCGGATTGGGGAGCTCGTGAGTCCAAGCGTGTCCAGGCCGGGAGGTTTGTTAGGAGAGGATGTGGATTTATACTCTGATAGGGTGGAGCTAGTGGTGAGGAGGTCTAAGACGGATCAGATAGGGAGGGGGAAGAAGGTAGTTCTCTTCTCTGTACCAGGGTCGGATATGTGCCCGGTGGCACGGCTGAGGATATTTAAGGAGGTCAGAGTGGGCAGGGAAAGGGATCCTTTGCTGATGCATGCGAATGGTTCCTTTTTATCACGGTTTCAGTTCACAAGTGTGTTTAGAGCAGCCCTGCGGACGTTGGGCCTCAAGGGGGAGGAATACGCGGGTCACTCTTTCCGCATTGGGGCCGCAACTGAGGCTGCTAGAATGGGATTTGGGGATGAGTTGATTAAGCGTATTGGGCGGTGGGAATCGTCTCGCTTTCGGTCTTGTGTTCGTTTAGGGGATTGTTGAGGTTGACCGTGTTTTTTCTGTTTTAGGGCAGCCTCCGTGCCTGATTTGGATTTTAGGACATTCATATGTCTTTTGGGGAGCTTTACGGGCGGATGTCAGACCAAACGGCCGCCAGCTGGGTTTGGATAGAGAGGAGGCAGTGGTTCGCTGGCTGGGAAAACGCGGTATGGTATGGAGTGGAGTGCTGCAGGAATTTCACCGTTTTGTTCGGCTCGATAGGGTTCCCGACATATTAGTTCTGCATGTGGGCGGGAATGACCTTGGGGGCAGACCATTTAGGGAGTTGATACGGGATATCAAGTTTGATCTCCTACGGTTATGGGCAATGTTCCCGGAATTAATCACGGTTTGGTCAGACATCGTGCCACGCCATTATTGGAGGGATGCGAGGTCGGCTGACAAGCTCAATAAGGCACGGATTAAAGTTAACAGGGCGATGGGGCGTTTTATGGCCAGGAACGGGGCTGTTGTGGTGAGGCACAGGGAACATGAGTCTGGTGCCGGGGCATTTTGGAGAGGGGACGGTGTGCACCTGAATGCTGTGGGGATAGATGTTTGGTCTTTGGGACTACAAGAGGGAATAGAAACAGCGTTCCGGATGTGGGGGGGGCGCACGGGGTTAAGGGTTTAACCTCGTGCTTTGTGGCGGAGGGGGGTCCTCGAGGTTGGTGGCATTGAGGCTTAATTATGCGGCGGGGAGGGCCCCATGAGGGGGCTGGACTCCTCTGGGTGAGGTTAATTAATGAGCACTGGGTGTGTACAATTGGTGCCCTCGAGCCAATCGCTATCGGCTGGGGGTAAGAGCTCCTGGAAGTGCTTAGAGGTGTGGATATATATTTATTGAGGGCCTCGGGGACCACCTTCCGTGGGAATGTTTTTGGATTATTGTTTAAAATTGTATTGTTCAATAAAGATGGCTGCTGTGGCCAATTTTATCCAACAAGAGAGTTATGTCATTTGTGGGGGGGTAGTTGGGCACAGCGATTAGACAATACCCTGTCATGTGTGCGCTATATAATAACTGGTAATAATAGTCTCTGTACAGCGCTGCGGAATATGTGGGCGCTATATAATAACTGGTAATAATAGTCTCTGTACCGCGCTGCGGAATATATGTGCGCTATATAATAACTGGTAATAATATTCTCTGTACAGCGCTGCGTAATATGTGTACGCTATATAATAACTGGTAATAATATTCTCTGTACAGCGCTGCGGAATATGTGGGCGCTATATAATAACTGGTAATAATAGTCTCTGTACAGCGCTGCGGAATATGTGGGCGCTATATAATAACTGGTAATAATAGTCTCTGTACAGCGCTGCAGAATATGTGTGTGCTATATAATAACTGGTAATAATAGTCTCTGTACCGCGCTGCGGAATATATGTGCGCTATATAATAACTGGTAATAATATTCTCTGTACAGCGCTGCGTAATATGTGTACGCTATATAATAACTGGTAATAATAGTCTCTGTACAGCGCTGTGGAATATGTGTGCGCTATATAATAACTGGTAATAATCCTCTGTACAGCGCTGCGGAATATGTATGCGCTATATAATAACTGGTAATAATATTCTCTGTACAGTGCTGCGGAATATGTGTGCGCTATATAATAACTGGTAATAATAGTCTCTGTACAGCGCTGCGGAATATGTGTGCGCTATATAATTGGTAATAATCCTCTGTACAGCGCTGCGGAATATGTGTGCGCTATATAATAACTGGTAATAATAGTCTATGTACAGCGCTGCGGAATATGTGTGCGCTATATAATAACTGGTAATAATAGTCTATGTACAGCGCTGCGGAATATGTGTGCGCTATATAATAACTGGTAATAATAGTCTCTGTACAGCGCTGCGGAATATGTGTGCGCTATATAATAACTGGTAATAAGAGTCTCTGTACAGCGCTGCGGGATATGTGTGCGCTATATAATAACTGGTAATAATAGTCTCTGTACAGCGCTGCAAAATATGTGTGCGCTATATAAATACCTGGTAATAATAGTCTCTGTACAGCGCTGTGGAATATGTGTGCGCTATATAATAACTGGTAATAATAGTCTCTGTACAGCGCTGGGGAATATGTGTGCGCTATATAATAACTGGTAATAATATTCTCTGTACAGCGCTGTGGAATATGTGTGCGCTATATAATAACTGGTACTAATAGTCTCTGTACAGCGCTGAGGAATATGTGTGCGCTATATAATAACTGGTAATAATAGTCTCTGTACAGCGCTGCGGAATATGTGTGCGCTATATAATAACTGGTAATAATAGTCTCTGTACAGCACTGCGGAATATGTGTGCGCTATATAATAACAGGTAATAATATTCTCTGTACAGCGCTGCAGAATATGTGTGCGATATATAATAACTGGTAATAATATTCTCTGTACAGCGCTGTGGAATATGTGTGTGCTATATAATATAACTGGTAATAATATTCTCTGTACAGCGCTGTGGAATATGTGTGCGCTATATAATAACTGGTAATAATAGTCTCTGTACAGCGCTGCGGAATATGTGTGCGCTATATAATAACTGGTAATATTCTCTGTACAGCGCTGTGGAATATGTGTGCGATATATAATAACTGGTAATAATAGTCTCTGTACAGCGCTGCGGAATATGTGTGCGCTATATAATAACTGGTAATAATAGTCTCTGTACAGCGCTGTGGAATATGTGTGCGCTATATAATAACTGGTAATAATAGTCTCTGTACAGCGCTGCGGAATATGTGTGCGCTATATAATAACTGGTAATAATATGCTCTGTACAGCGCTGCGGAATTGGTGTAAACTATATAATAACTGGTAATAATAGTCTCTGTACAGCGCTGTGGAATATGTGTGCGCTATATAATAACTGGTAATAATAGTCTCTGTACAGCGCTGCGGAATATATGTGCGCTATATAATAACTGGTAATAATAACCTCTGTACAGAGCAGCGGAATATGTGTGCGCTATATAATAACTGGTAATAATATTCTCTGTACAGCACTGCGGAATATGTGTGCGCTATATAATAACTGGTAATAATAGTCTCTGTACAGCGCTGCGGAATATGTGTGCGCTATATAATAACTGGTAATAATATTCTCTGTACAGCGCTGCAGAATATGTGTGCGCTATATAATAACTGGTAATAATAGTCTCTGTACAGCGCTGCGGAATATGTGCGCGCTATATAATAACTGGTAATAATAGTCTCTGTACAGTGCTGCGGAATATGTGTGTGCTATATAATAACTGGTTATACTAATCTCTGTACAGCGCTGCGGAATATGTGTGTGCTATATAATAACTGGTAATAATAGTCTCTGTACAGCGCTGCGGAATATGTGTGCGCTATATAATAACTGGTAATAATCCTCTGTACAGTGCTGCGGAATATGTGTGCGCTATATAATAACTGGTAATAATCCTCTGTACAGCGCTGCGGAATATGTGTGCGCTATATAATAACTGGTAATAATAGTCTCTGTACAGCGCTGCGGAATATGTGTGCGCTATATAATAACTGGTAATAATAGTCTCTGTACAGCACTGCAGAATGCGGGGGTTATTCTGGTTCTCATGCTTGCATGCAAATTCACATTTCTGTGCATGCGCCGAGTGGGTCAGGGGCGTGCGGATTCGCCCATGGGAATGGTCAGCATTGACGCGCGGGGGGGGGGGGCGGGGCGGAGCGGAGCGCTGACGTCAGCTGCCCGCCCAGTTCCTGTCGCGTGTGCAGATGTAAGGGACCTGAGAATCACCCTCCACATCATTCTATGGTCGGCGGTCATCAAATTATGTTAAACATCTATTTGCAGGTGAGAACCGGTAGGCGGCGTCTGGGGGGCGAAATCGCAGCCTGGCGAGTCAACCAGAATAAGGGCCTATATGTGCGCTGTATAATAACTGGTAATAAATAATAATAAATGAATATGGTACTTATTTCCTAGCACGGCGCCCATCTCGTTGATTGTATGCCTTAACTTTAAGGCACTTAAGGCATATAATCAACGCGATGGACCCGATTTTATGTCAATCACCCGCTAATTTGCCGGTGAAAGACAAAATCGCGTTGATCGCTTCCATAGCGGCCCCTAATAAGGGGCCGCGATGCGACCGACGCGATCAAGGCGATTTTCAATCGCGAGGGGACGCGGATACCTGTGAAGGTATCCGCGTCCCCTCGCGGGGTGCGCTGCGCGCGCGCCACGCTTTGGGCTCGGTGGCTCGCTGCGCTCGCCACACTATATAAGATCAACTCCACGCCAACGTGGATAGTGGGGGTATAAAAAGGTCGGAGGACGCGTACCGCCGCCCCTCGCGGGCTCACTGCACTCGCCACGCTTCGAGTTGGCGTCAATAGTGGGGTGGCGTTAACAATGGGGGGGGGCATTTAAAACATGAGGGGGGTTTGGTATTAAAATGGGGGGTTTTGGGGTCGATCGCATCGCATGCGATTTGGTTGGCAGTGCGCGATGCGATCGACGCGATTTTTCCGACCCGATGGATACAATCAAAATCGGTGGCGCCGTGCTAGGAAATAAGTACCATAAATATTATAGCTGTGGTATCTGCCGTAAAAGGCGTCCAGTTTAGGGTATAGGTGAAATGAAAACCTCTGTTTATAATATTTGTCTCTCATAAATAAATTGAGTCTAATGCTGTGTACACACGGTACAATCCACCTTGAGATTTTGACTATATAGTCAAAATCGCATGCAGATCATATGCAGATCGCACAGGTTTTTTACCTTGCAATCCCGATGCACCCTCCCGTGACACCACAAATTGAAACCCAGATAGACAGGGCAGCAATGACTATATAGTGCAGATATAATGCAGATTGTACAGGTGTACTCATCACTCACTGACACATGTCCCAGGTCACCCAGCAGGTGTACAGGAGTACTCATTACTCACTGACACATGTCCCAGGTCACCCAGCAGGAGCACAGGTGTACTCATTACTCACTGACACATGTCCCAGGTCATCCAGCAGGTACACAGGTGTACTCATTACTCACTGACACATTTCCCAGGTCACCCAGCAGGTGCACAGGTGTACTCATTATTCACTGACACATGCCCCAGGTCACCCAGCAGGTGCACAGGAGTACTCATCACTCACTGACACATGTCCCAGGTCACCCAGCAGGTACACAGGTGTACTCATTACTCACTGACACATGTCCCAGGTCACCCAGCAGGTGTACAGGTGTACTCATTACTTATTGACACATTATTTATTTATTTATTAGCAGTTTCTTATATAGCGCACACAGATTCCGCAGCGCTTTACAGACCTGGGACACATGTCCCAGGTCACCCAGCAAGTGCACAGGTGTATTCATCACTCACTGACACATGTCCCAGGTCACCCAGCAGGTGCACAGGTGTACTCATCACTCACTGACACATGTCCCAGGTCATCCGGCAGGGGCACAGGTGCACTCATTACTCACTGACACATGTCCCAGGTCACCCAGCAAGTGCACAGGTGTACTCATCACTCACTGACACATGTCCCAGGTCATCCAGCAGGTGCACAGGTGTACTAATCACTCACTGACACATGTCCCAGGTCACCCAGCAGGTGCACAGGTGTACTCATTACTCACTGACACATTTCCCAGGTCACCCAGCAGGTGCACAGGTGTACTCATTACTCACTGACACATGTCCCAGGTCACCCAGCAGGTGCACAGGTGTACTTATTACTCACTGACACATATTCCAGGTCACCCAGCAGGTGCACTCATTACTCACTGACACATGTCCCAGGTCATCCAGCAGGTGCACATGTGTACTTATTACTCACTGACACATATTCCAGGTCACCCAGCAGGTGCACAGGTGTACTCATTACTCACTGACACATTAGCCAGGTCACCCAGCAGGTGTACAGGAGTACTCATTACTCACTGACACATGTCCCAGGTTATCCAGCAGGTACACAGGTGTACTCATTACTCACTGACACATTTCCCAGGTCACCCAGCAGGTGTACTCATTACTCACTGACACATGCCCCAGGTCACCCAGCAGGTGCACAGGAGTACTCATTACTCACTGACATATGTCCCAGGTCACCCAGCAGGAGCACAGGTGTACTCATTACTCACTGACACATGTTCCAGGTCACCCAGCAGGTGTACAGGTGTACTCATTACTCACTGACACATGTCCCAGGTCACCCAGCAGGTGCACAGGTGTACTCATTACTCACTGACACATGTCCCAGGTCACCCAGCAGGTGCACAGGTGTACTCATTACTCACTGACACATGTCCCAGGTCACCCAGCAGGTGCACAGGTGTACTCATTACTCACTGACACATGTCCCAGGTCACCCAGCAGGTGCACAGGTGTACTCATTACTCACTGACACATGTCCCAGGTCATCCAGCAGGTGCACAGGTGTACTCATTACTCACTGACACATGTTCTAGGTCACCCAGCAGGTACACAGGTGTACTCATTACTCACTGACACATGTCCCAGGTCACCCAGCAGGTGCACAGGAGTACTTATTACTCACTGACACATGTTCCAGGTCACCCAGCAGGTGCACAGGAGTACTCATTACTCACTGACACATGTTCCAGGTCACCCAGCAGGTGCACAGGAGTACTCATTACTCACTGACACATGTCCCAGGTCACCCAGCAGGTGCACAGGTGTACTCATTACTCACTGACACATGTCCCAAGTCACCCGGCAGGGGCACAGGTGCACTCATTACTTACTGACACATGTCCCAGGTCACCCAGCAGGTGCACTCATTACTCACTGACACATGTCCCAGGTCATCCAGCAGGTGCACATGTGTACTTATTACTCACTGACACATATTCCAGGTCACCCAGCAGGTGCACAGGTGTACTCATTACTCACTGACACATTAGCCAGGTCACCCAGCAGGTGTACAGGAGTACTCATTACTCACTGACACATGTCCCAGGTTATCCAGCAGGTACACAGGTGTACTCATTACTCACTGACACATTTCCCAGGTCACCCAGCAGGTGTACTCATTACTCACTGACACATGCCCCAGGTCACCCAGCAGGTGCACAGGAGTACTCATTACTCACTGACATATGTCCCAGGTCACCCAGCAGGAGCACAGGTGTACTCATTACTCACTGACACATGTTCCAGGTCACCCAGCAGGTGTACAGGTGTACTCATTACTCACTGACACATGTCCCAGGTCACCCAGCAGGTGCACAGGTGTACTCATTACTCACTGACACATGTCCCAGGTCACCCAGCAGGTGCACAGGTGTACTCATTACTCACTGACACATGTCCCAGGTCACCCAGCAGGTGCACAGGTGTACTCATTACTCACTGACACATGTCCCAGGTCACCCAGCAGGTGCACAGGTGTACTCATTACTCACTGACACATGTCCCAGGTCATCCAGCAGGTGCACAGGTGTACTCATTACTCACTGACACATGTTCTAGGTCACCCAGCAGGTGCACAGGTGTACTCATTACTCACTGACACATGTCCCAGGTCACCCAGCAGGTGCACAGGTGTACTCATTACTCACTGACACATGTCCCAGGTCATCCAGCAGGTGCATAGGTGCACTCATTGCTCACTGACACATGTCCCAGGTCATCCAGCAGGTGCACAGGTGCAGTTATTACTCACTGACACATGTCCCAGGTCACCCAGCAGGTGTACAGGAGTACTCATTACTCACTGACACATGTCCCAGGTCACCCAGCAGGTGCACATGTGTACTCATTACTCACTGACACATGTCCCAGGTCACCCAGCAGGTACACAGGTGTACTCATTACTCACTGACACATGTCCCAGGTCACCCAGCAGGTGCACAGGAGTACTTATTACTCACTGACACATGTTCCAGGTCACCCAGCAGGTGCACAGGAGTACTCATTACTCACTGACACATGTCCCAGGTCACCCAGCAGGTGCACAGGTGTACTCATTACTCACTGACACATGTCCCAAGTCACCCGGCAGGGGCACAGGTGCACTCATTACTTACTGACACATGTCCCAGGTCACCCAGCAGGTGCACAGGTGCACTCATTACTCACTGACACATGTCCCAGGTCACCCAGCAGGTGTACTCGTCACTCACTGACACATGTCCCAGGTCATCCAGCAGGTGCACAGGTGCACTCATTACTCACTGACACATGTCCCAGGTCACCCAGCAGGTGTACTCGTCACTCACTGACACATGTCCCAGGTCACCCAGCAGGTGCACAGGTGTACTCATCACTCACTGACACATGCCCCAGGTCACCCAGCAGGTGCACAGGTGTACTCATTACTCACTGACACATGACCCAGGTCACCCAGCAGGTGCACAGGTGTACTAATCACTCACTGACACATGTCCCAGGTCACCCAGCAGGTGCACAGGTGTACTCATTACTCACTGACACATTTCCCAGGTCACCCAGCAGGTGCACAGGTGTACTCATTACTCACTGACACATGTCCCAGGTCACCCAGCAGGTGCACAGGTGTACTTATTACTCACTGACACATATTCCAGGTCACCCAGCAGGTGCACTCATTACTCACTGACACATGTCCCAGGTCATCCAGCAGGTGCACATGTGTACTTATTACTCACTGACACATATTCCAGGTCACCCAGCAGGTGCACAGGTGTACTCATTACTCACTGACACATTAGCCAGGTCACCCAGCAGGTGTACAGGAGTACTCATTACTCACTGACACATGTCCCAGGTTATCCAGCAGGTACACAGGTGTACTCATTACTCACTGACACATTTCCCAGGTCACCCAGCAGGTGTACTCATTACTCACTGACACATGCCCCAGGTCACCCAGCAGGTGCACAGGAGTACTCATTACTCACTGACATATGTCCCAGGTCACCCAGCAGGAGCACAGGTGTACTCATTACTCACTGACACATGTTCCAGGTCACCCAGCAGGTGTACAGGTGTACTCATTACTCACTGACACATGTCCCAGGTCACCCAGCAGGTGCACAGGTGTACTCATTACTCACTGACACATGTCCCAGGTCACCCAGCAGGTGCACAGGTGTACTCATTACTCACTGACACATGTCCCAGGTCACCCAGCAGGTGCACAGGTGTACTCATTACTCACTGACACATGTCCCAGGTCACCCAGCAGGTGCACAGGTGTACTCATTACTCACTGACACATGTCCCAGGTCATCCAGCAGGTGCACAGGTGTACTCATTACTCACTGACACATGTTCTAGGTCACCCAGCAGGTGCACAGGTGTACTCATTACTCACTGACACATGTCCCAGGTCACCCAGCAGGTACACAGGTGTACTCATTACTCACTGACACATGTCCCAGGTCACCCAGCAGGTGCACAGGAGTACTTATTACTCACTGACACATGTTCCAGGTCACCCAGCAGGTGCACAGGAGTACTCATTACTCACTGACTCATGTCCCAGGTCACCCAGCAGGTGTACAGGAGTACTCATTACTCACTGACACATGTCCCAGGTCACCCAGCAGGTGCACAGGTGTACTCATTACTCACTGACACATGTCCCAAGTCACCCGGCAGGGGCACAGGTGCACTCATTACTTACTGACACATGTCCCAGGTCACCCAGCAGGTGCACTCATTACTCACTGACACATGTCCCAGGTTATCCAGCAGGTGCACATGTGTACTTATTACTCACTGACACATATTCCAGGTCACCCAGCAGGTGCACAGGTGTACTCATTACTCACTGACACATTAGCCAGGTCACCCAGCAGGTGTACAGGAGTACTCATTACTCACTGACACATGTCCCAGGTTATCCAGCAGGTACACAGGTGTACTCATTACTCACTGACACATTTCCCAGGTCACCCAGCAGGTGTACTCATTACTCACTGACACATGCCCCAGGTCACCCAGCAGGTGCACAGGAGTACTCATTACTCACTGACATATGTCCCAGGTCACCCAGCAGGAGCACAGGTGTACTCATTACTCACTGACACATGTTCCAGGTCACCCAGCAGGTGTACAGGTGTACTCATTACTCACTGACACATGTCCCAGGTCACCCAGCAGGTGCACAGGTGTACTCATTACTCACTGACACATGTCCCAGGTCACCCAGCAGGTGCACAGGTGTACTCATTACTCACTGACACATGTCCCAGGTCACCCAGCAGGTGCACAGGTGTACTCATTACTCACTGACACATGTCCCAGGTCACCCAGCAGGTGCACAGGTGTACTCATTACTCACTGACACATGTCCCAGGTCATCCAGCAGGTGCACAGGTGTACTCATTACTCACTGACACATGTTCTAGGTCACCCAGCAGGTGCACAGGTGTACTCATTACTCACTGACACATGTCCCAGGTCACCCAGCAGGTGCACAGGTGTACTCATTACTCACTGACACATGTCCCAGGTCATCCAGCAGGTGCATAGGTGCACTCATTGCTCACTGACACATGTCCCAGGTCATCCAGCAGGTGCACAGGTGCAGTTATTACTCACTGACACATGTCCCAGGTCACCCAGCAGGTGTACAGGAGTACTCATTACTCACTGACACATGTCCCAGGTCACCCAGCAGGTGCACATGTGTACTCATTACTCACTGACACATGTCCCAGGTCACCCAGCAGGTACACAGGTGTACTCATTACTCACTGACACATGTCCCAGGTCACCCAGCAGGTGCACAGGAGTACTTATTACTCACTGACACATGTTCCAGGTCACCCAGCAGGTGCACAGGAGTACTCATTACTCACTGACACATGTCCCAGGTCACCCAGCAGGTGCACAGGTGTACTCATTACTCACTGACACATGTCCCAAGTCACCCGGCAGGGGCACAGGTGCACTCATTACTTACTGACACATGTCCCAGGTCACCCAGCAGGTGCACAGGTGCACTCATTACTCACTGACACATGTCCCAGGTCACCCAGCAGGTGTACTCGTCACTCACTGACACATGTCCCAGGTCATCCAGCAGGTGCACAGGTGTACTCATCACTCACTGACACATGCCCCAGGTCACCCAGCAGGTGCACAGGTGTACTCATTACTCACTGACACCCAGGTGTACTCGTCACTCACTGACACATGTCCCAGGTCACCCAGCAGGTGCACAGGTGTACTCATCACTCACTGACACATGCCCCAGGTCACCCAGCAGGTGCACAGGTGTACTCATTACTCACTGACACATGACCCAGGTCACCCAGCAGGTGCACAGGTGTACTCATTACTCACTGACACATGCCCCAGGTCACCCAGCACGTGCACAGGTGTACTCATCACTCACTGACACTTGTCCCAGGTCACCCAGCAAGTGCACAGGTGTACACAGTACTGACCATCAGGGTAAATACACTGTTTTACAAAGAGCGCTGATGAAAGTGTGCATCGATGAAGATGATGGTGCGAATATTTCTCCCAAATGTCTTGAACAACGTGATCCTACTACAAACCATAACAACCACCCCTCAACGCTGCTTTTACATTGGCGCTAAAGCATTGCAAGGGCATTTAAAGCACCATTCCACAAACCCTGTCATTTACCCACAAGAGGGCGATTTATTCAGGCGTGGACGCATGATGTCATAAATCAGCAGCGATTGTTTGTCAATGGCCCCTAACATGATTTCTCCATCAGGTTGGACCACAGGTGGCCCCTGTACTCCGGGACAGTGCAAGGCACCGGAGCGCCCCAGGCGAGTCGGGGTGGGGCGCCCCGATGCCGGGGGGAGGAGGCGGGGGTACCTGTTGCGCCATCTGGGGAGCGGGCAGGGGGGTCCATGCTGGCGTCTGACAGGAGCCTGCAGTGGTGCCTTGCCGTGCGGGTACCTGCGGCGCTGTATATAAATCTGGCGGCGGCGGGGGGGTCCCTGCAGTGAATAAGAAATAACTAGCGCTATGCGGCAGCACAGGAAGCGCTTCTGTTTTGAAAACACTGGCCGCATGCTGATTGGCTGAATCTCAGCCAATCAGCATGCGGCCAGTGTTTTCAAACCCGGCAGCGCTTCACGCGCCGTCGCATAGCGCTAGTTATTTCTTATTAACTGCAGGGACCCCCCGCTGCCGCCAGATTTATACACAGCGCCGCAGGTACCCGCAC
Organism: Crinia signifera; assembly: GCF_055691185.1. Taxonomy (NCBI): domain Eukaryota; kingdom Metazoa; phylum Chordata; class Amphibia; order Anura; family Myobatrachidae; genus Crinia; species Crinia signifera. The sequence goes on from NC_139218.1 coordinate 7,680,776, forward strand.
GGCAAGGCACCACTGCAGACTCCTGTCAGACGCCAGCATGGACCCCCCTGCCCACTCCCCAGACGGCGCAGCAGGTACCCCCTTTGCACGGGGGGGCGAGGGGCGAACTGCCTGTGGCGCTGGCCCTGCCTGTACTATGAATGTTCTGCGATTGTTAATTAAAAGGTTCCGTCCTGACGACCCTGTATCCAGGCAGAGACCCAGGAAACAGCCGGGAGGATTAATTACACCGAGTGCGTTGCTCACAGGAAGAACTGCGTCTGTATTATGTCTAATTGATCTGCAAGGTAATTATATTTTATTTTGCACTACAAGAGATCTGCCAGGAGCACAGACTCTGCCTGGTGGACTCAGCAGTGGAAGATTTTAGGAATCTCCCTCATGACCCCGATAAGGTTACCTGATCTGAGTCACTGAGAGGCCTCCGGTGTCATCTACAGGTGATTCCAGCAATATTACATGAATATAAACAGGTCTGATAATACATAGCACTACCCCGGCTGGTACCCTACCCATAGGTGCTGCATTATCGCTTCCCATTACTTCTATCCAGAAGAAGCCTCCAGTTATCGGTCTTATTGCATGTAGAGGCGTAAATGATGGGTCCTGGTGTCAGATCATTCACATACTAATAATACCCACCCAACACAGACCATGCCCATGCCACATCCTCTCAGCTGACCCACCTTAGTAAGCTAAAGAAACTGCTCCGACTTCATATTGTTCCTTCAAGGAGGCTTCATCCCCTGCACCAAAATGGCCACCACTCTTAGGGATAGGGTAGGCCACCACTGCTCATGCAAGGCGTCATCTTTACAATGTGTTAGACCACCACAGTGATAGATAGCCGTCTTCCACTCTGGTCACATCTGTAATTACCTGATATTCCACATGCTGTCCAGCTACCCATAAGCTACATAGACTCAACAGCAGTGAGCTGTATAAGACCCACTCTGCTCTAATCAACCAGTGCATGTAACAGTGAGTACAACTGTGCCCTTATTTCCTCAATAAACCACTCCACTAGTTATGTACCTGAGCTGTTGATTGTCTCAGGGCATCTGCCGCTATGTACAGAAACGCTGCCACATTATCCAGTCTATACACAGATATAACTGGTATTTAATAGGGACCACCCCAGTGGCCATGCCCTGCAGGTGGGCAAAACCAACACTTTGACGGCAAACCATGTTACACATTAAGGGATCCCAGGTAGTTGAACAGTTTAACATGGGTAAGTTATAAGGAAAGCAAACACCTACCTGCCAGGCTTCCACCTTCTTTATATCTGCGCAGGAACCGTTGGCAAAGAGCCCTTTCCCGGGCGTGCATGTGTATATCTCCTGCAGCGCGTGGGCAATGGAGTATACAGCCAAATATACATTGTACGATATCCGTAAATGAGTGAAATCCAGATATGGCGTCTCCACGCTGGTAATGTTCTCCTGGCCGGTGCAAGCCGTAATGTTGTTGAAGTCCTCGCTCTTCTTAGAGCCCCCAGGCATGTAACAGTTGAAGGTCTCTTCCCAGAACTCTTTGAGAAAGCCATTACTGTTTGACATCTTTGGGTGCACCTTGTGGAGGAATTCCCGAAATCCTGGGATCTGGCCTGCCCTCAAGGCAAACCCAATGGTGCCCCCAATGACGTGGAAGTATTCCGGGATGGCGATCAAGGAAGAGCTTGCCCAGGCCTCGCTGGCAAGCCAGATGCGCCCTGTGATATTGCGCCTGACAATCTCCTTAATCAGGGGCTCCAGGTCAGGTCCACTGGAGAAGACAACAATGACTTTGGCCGTTGAGTTCTGAATGACGTCGACCACTTTTTCTATCTCCTCTATCGGGGTATACTGTGATATGAGCTCGCTGAAGTCTATGCAGATGTCCCGCTCCTCCGCCTCCTCACGGAACTTTTCGATCCCCGGCCGGCCGTAGTCATCATCTGCAGCGATGGTTCCCACCCAGTTCCACTGGAAATACTCAATGATGTCCGCCATAGCCGTGGCCTGGTGCTCATCATTCGGCATAGTACGTAAGAAGGATTTGTACTGGTTTTTGTTGCTTAGAAGGCGACTTGAGGAGGCGTAACTGACCTGCAAAAGAAGAGAGCGCCATTACTGGTCACCTCGCGCAAACAGCTTGCACTTCATGCTGCGGTCGGGGATAATAATACACTGGGCCTGATTCTAATTTGTATGGGTTTGAACAACCTCTTCCTTTTGAGGTTGGTGACAATTGCAGCCCCCTCTCTGCCCCCCCCCCCCCCCCCCGCGCCCCATCACCAGATACCAGGTGTGAGCCAGTGTCCAAATCCTGCTGGCATACTATGGGTTGGCGTCTGATGGAGGGAGACCGGTGTCTTAAGGACCACAAACGGTGTATCGTATGGAACCCGGCCACCTGGGAAGTGTATGGGGGCCTTCAGTGGTGTCTCGGGTTTATCATTTGGGGTCTTCCTCAGAACGACCCCTCAGCAAACAGAATTGCTCCTCGCGGTGTATACTAGCGGGTGATGTGGGAAAGTAAAAAGATAGTCTAGAAAAGATAACAGTAAAAAGATAGTCTGTAGGTGGAACCCAATTGTCAACATACAAAAGGCCGACAGTGTCACATGGTCAAGAGCGTCAAAAGGTCAACATGGAAACGGCAAACAGTAGAGAAGATCGACAGGTAGGAAAGTTCGAGATTGTGAAGTGGTTGACACTAAAGTGGTCGGCATACTTTGTTTTGTGTGTTTGGTGTCATTTTGTATGTTTTATCATACCTGATCCAAGTAAGTGAAACTGGTCGACAGTCAATATGTTGACATCAAATATCGATATGAATTTCGACATCGAAAAAACCTTGACACAAGCAAAAAGTCGACATGCGCTTTTCACTATTTTTGTAATTTTTTTGATTCATAATTAGATTGGGAACCGTAAAATTTGTCAATGTCAACCTTGTGCATTTGGATGTCGGCCGATTGACTGTCGACAGTGACTGACTAGACAGTGCCCACCCAGTGGAAATGTGTTCCGTTGGGGGCTTGAGTCGCTCACCATACTTCCGGCAGGGTGACTCACTTTGCTATGGTTCCTATTCCCAGTCATAGTCCATGTGGATGGAAAAAGATGATGAAAAAGTTTAAAAAAGTGCAGATTTCTTGAAAAAACTTTTGAAAACTGTGTCAGTCGACCATTATCATGTCAGCATTTACTATACAGGAAAACCAGGCGGATGCCCAGGAACGTTACAGAGACAGTGGGGGGGGGGGGGGGGGGAATGAAACAGGGAATTTACTGAGTTCTGTAGACCATGGGTGTGGAACTGTTTTTAAAAAAAGTTTAAAAAGTGTACATTTAGAAAAAAAAACTTTTATCTATCCTGTGGGTTGACCATTATCACGTTGACATTTTGAACCTGTCGACCATATGGGGTTAATCTATTGTTTATCTTTTCCCTGCAGATCTGTCGACCGTATACAGTATTCTAGTATCATCTGTTGGCCAAGGCTCAGGCCCTAGACATGGCTCTGGTGTGATGTCACCATTCTGTCCTCACCTGAGGTATATGGAACAGCCCGAGCAGATTGGCCACGGCGGTAGATATTCCAGAACCGGTTGCTCCCACCACAGCGATGGTGGAAGGCATGTGCTCCGAACAATTACAGAAGTCGTCCAGGTTTAGCGAGTCGATCTTGTTCTGGGCCACGAAGCTGAGAGTGGCCTCCAGAGCCTTGGATACCGTGTTACACGTGTCGAAGATTCTGTAGCCCAGAGTGATGTTGGGCAGCAGAGTGGTGGAGTTGTTGATCTCTTCGATGGCGAAGATCATGGCTTGTAGCCAGCGGAAACCACGAAAGTTGTATCTGCAGAGGAGTCAGATGGGACCATTAATGTTCTGGCAATTAATTAATTATAGACTTTTACCGGGTGACCCTTTGGTCCATTGTCGGTGTTTCCCAGGACAAAGGAAAATTGGCAACTACTATGTGACAACTTGAAACCACCGCCCAGCCGCCAGCACCAGATCACAGATTATTTACAATGGTCCTTATTGTCTGCATCTGAGAAGGAAACAGCGAAATAAAACACATCCTCTGCTTATTTCCTGCCTCCCATTATATATCAGCCACAATACTGCTAAATAATAATAAGTTATAATAGCAGCCAGGATATGATCAGAGCCTCCATCATAACGAGGCTTGAAGGACAAATCTGCAGGAACATGTATGAGCAGTTACGTCACACGCTAGCCGGGCGTGGTGCCAATGACCTGGCGCTAAAAGTAACCGGGCCCGCATTTACTGTACGGGAAAACCAGGCGGATGCCCAGGACCATTACAGGGAATAAAACAGGTAATTGGCTAAGTTCTGTACACCGTAGGGGTGGAACTGGTGCTTCAAAAACTATAACTGGACATTTTGGTGCAATGGGCCATAAAAGCAATGCCCCCCCCCCCCCATATGGTGAGTCCTGGTACTCAGCAAAAGCAATTGCTATGATGCCCCTTCACACATGATATATGTGTATTTATGGAACACCCATACAGAAGACTCCCAAGTAACTTGGGGCCCAAGGACTTGGGGCCCAATTCAGACCTGCTCGGTGCTCTGGGAGTTTTTGGAGCCAAGGGAGCAGGGTCTGAATCGGACCCTTAAGTTATAAGCTATCATTTGGTTACATTATCCTTTATTTAAGTCATACATTTCTCAGCAGTCATACCCCAGACCTTCAGTTACACTTGCTTGTACTAAAAGCACACATTTCAAAATACTGTCATATCCAGGATTCAAACCCATGACCTTCCATATTGCAGTCAGACTCCTTACTCGCAGACTTATTTGCTCCTGGGTGGGAAGTATGACAGTATGTTGGTATGTATGCATTAAATAAAGGAGCGAGTGACATAAGGTATTTAGTGATGCGACGAGGGAAGATGGGGCGACCAGGTGATCCCGGGGATTAGAGAGAAGGAAGTTGCCAGTCAGACTGAGTAAAACAGAACATTGACAGGTGCCCTATGTGGTGGCACATTCCGCACCCCATACTGGGTGGTTAGGAAAATGGTGGATCTCAGGGAAGGAAGACGCTGGTTGACCCCACTCTTACCTGGTGCATTCCAGGGATTCTGGCCTGGACTCCAATCTCTCAACTTTAGAATTCACTCCGAAATGAATGGGGAAGAGGCCTCCAAGGATGATGTCTCCCTTCTTCTGCGCTCTGGTGTTGGGTCCATAGGATGAAGCGTCCAGGACGAAGCTGAGCAGCAGGAGGCAGTGAATGTAGTGATTCATCCTTCTCCCGTGTGGTGTCTGGGTGCAGAGGAAGGATGAGGACAGCATAGGACATGAAGGTCAGCCAGGAACTCGGAAAGATGCTCGCTGCTGGCCCTACTATGGACTGAGGGGGACTGCCGCCTCATTTCTAAAGTGAAATCGGTGGAAAAGAGGCTGTCGGTGCGTCGGTAATGTCCCCAAAGCGGCCTTGTCCATTGCAGGCTCTCTGTGACCTCCTCTCTCTGTCATGTGAAACCCATTGCCCTAAAAAGTAACAACAACGTCAGTAATCACATACAAGCGACACTGATACACTATATACTGTATGCTAACACTGCAATAAATGTCTACGAGAAACACTGGCGAATAGGCACGCGGTCAGTAGGTGGACAGACAAATAAAGGTTGACAAGTTTTTTGTGTACTTTTTTTATACTTTACTATCCCAGTGTGCATAGAACATAAGTCATGCCAGGGAATGTGGTACACTTATACGCCATGCCAACCTATGTCAACAAAGACACCAAAATACAGTGAAGACCTTTTTCATGTTGACCTTTTTCATGTGTCAACCTTTTGGTGAATAGTGGGTATACAGTAATTGTGAGCATAGTTACCTCCCCTCCTGCATTCTGCAGGAGACTCCCTGAAATAGCATCAATCTCCCTCTCTCCCTCATTAGTCTACCAATCTCCCTCATGTCACCTAGCTCACATTACACTGATATAGCAGCAATCTCCCTCTCTCCCTCATTAGTCTACCAATCTCCTTCATGTCACCTAGCCCACATTACACTGTTACTGTACATCATAGTTACCTTCCCTCCTGCATTCTGCAGGCGACTCCCTGACATAGCAGCAATCTCCCTCTCTCCCTCATTTGTCTAGCAATCTCCCTCATGTCACCTAGCCCACATTACACTGATATAGCAGCAATCTCCCTCTCTCCCTCATTAGTCTAGCAATCTCCCCCATGTCACCTAGCCCACATTACACTGTTACACCATAGTTACCTTCCCTCCTGCATTCTGCAGGCGACTCCCTGACATAGCAGCAATCTCCCTCTCTCCCTCATTTGTCTAGCAATCTCCCTCATGTCACCTAACCCACATTACACGGTTACACCATAGTTACCTCCCCTCCTGCATTCTGCAGGAGACTCCCTGACATAGCAGCAATCTCCCTCTCTCCCTCATTAGTCTAGCAATCTCCCTCATGTCACCTAGCCCACATTACACTGTTACATCATAGTTACCTCCCCTCCTGTATTCTGCAGGAGACTCCCTGATATAGCAGCAATCTCCCTGTCTCCCTCATTAGTCAAGCAATCTCCCTCATTTTACCTAGCCCACATTGCACTGTTACATCATAGTTACCTCCCCTCCTGCATTCTGCAGGAGACTCCCTGACATAGCAGCAATCTCCCTCTCTCCCTCATTAGTCTACTAATCTCCCTCATGTCACCTAGCCCACATTACACGGTTACATTATAGTTACCTCCCCTCCATTCTGCAGGAGACTCCCTGACATAGCAGCAATCTCCCTCCCTGCCTGCAGTGTCTAGTAATCTCCCTCATGTCACCTAGCCCACATTACACTGTTACATCATAGTTACCTCCCCTCCTGCATTCTGCAGGAGACTCCCTGATATAGCAGCAATCTCCCTATCTCCCTCATTAGTCTAGCAATCTCCCTCATGTCACCTAGCCCACATTACACTGTTACATCATAGTTACCTCCCCTCCTGTATTCTGCAGGAGACTCCCTGATATAGCAGCAATCTCCCTGTCTCCCTCATTAGTCAAGCAATCTCCCTCATTTCACCTAGCGAACATTACACTGTTACATCATAGTTACCTCCCCTCCTGCATTCTGCAGGAGACTCTCTGACATAGCAGCAATCTCCCTCTCTCCCTCATTAGTCTAGCAATCTCCCTCATGTCACCTAACCCACATTACACTGTTACATCATAGTTACCTCCCCTCCTGCATTCTGCAGGAGACTCCCTGACATAGCAGCAATCTCCCTCTCTCCCTCATTAGTCTAGCAATCTCCCTCATGTCACCTAGACCACATTACACTGTTACATTTTTGGGGAAAAAAGGAATGAGAGACAGATACAGTTACAGTGAATCATCAGCGCCATTTCCCAAGTATAGTAGCTCTTACTAACTGCTTTGGGGCTCATCTACATTTGGATATAAGTCATTGTAAAAGACTCCTCTCAGATGTAGCAGTACACACCCACGCTTCTAGGTGCCACGTTCACAATCTATTTTCACAATCTCTCCATATATGGAACTAGACACGCCCTTTGGGTGGAGCATGACACACTATCTCAATGGAGCGCTGTGTAGCAACTAGAATCTCCCTGAAACTAGTTTTCAAAAGTAGGAAAGTATGGCGGGTGAGAGGTGGGGGAGGGGGATCTATTGTAACTATACACAGTAATCTTCCTTTATAAGTCTGAATGGCAACAGAGAGCAGCAGCATCACTCAGCTACCAGAAGTGTAATCAGAATGTCATCTATTGCTGGAGCTTTGATATAGCGCAGCAGATTCCATTACAGCGTCTTATATAGCGCAGCAGGTTCCGTTACAGTGTCTTTATATAGCGCAGCAGGTTCCGTTACAGTGTCTTTATATAGCGCAGCAGATTCCATTACAGTGTCTTATATAGCGCAGCAGATTCCGTTACAGTGACTAATATAGCGCAGCAGATTCCGTTACAGTGTCTTATATAGCGCAGCAGATTCCGTTACAGCGTCTTATATAGAGCAGCAGATTCCGTTACAGCGTCTTATATAGCGCAGCAGATTCCGTTACAGCGTCTTATATAGCGCAGCAGATTCCGTTACAGCGTCTTATATAGCGCAGCAGGTTCCGTTACAGTGTCTTATATAGCGCAGCAGAACCCGCTACAGTGTCTTATATAGCGCAGCAGATTCTGTTGCACTTTACAATTGGAAACAACAGTGATTAAACAAACCGGGTAGATACAAACCGACATGGAGGTAGGAGGGCCCTGCTCGCAAGCTTACAATCTATAGATTTTTTTTCAAGAGCTGTGAGCAGCACCCAACGCGTTTCGTTCCGGTAAGGAACTTCATCAGGGATTTTTTTTTACAGTATTACAATACAGTATCATCCAGTGCACCAGCGTATGGCCTAATGCATGGATTAACAAGGGGAATTTGGGATATGTGTGAGTCACTGTGCTGAACCTTTAAAGCTTTAAAGTGTATTGTTGCCATATGCAGATTGTGATTAGTTTTCTTATAAAAGGTTGGTGGTAAACTTATTTATTTCACTATTTATTTAGCTAAGACATTAGTTTGGGCAAGCTTCTGACGGTGACAGTCTTTCAAACTTAAATATAAGTATTATCTTGCTTTTGTTACTGTGAATGACATCACTTGTAAATGGTTTTCTGGTTAGGTGATATGATAATATCTTTTTATTTATTTACAGTGTCTTATATAGCGCAGCATATTCCATTACAGTGTCTTATATAGCGCAGCAGATTCTGTTAGTGCCTTATATAGCACAGCAGATTCCGTTACAGTGCAGCAGATTCCGTTACAGCGTCTTATATAGCGCAGCAGATTCCGTTACAGTGTCTTATATAGCGCAGCAGATTCCGTTACAGTGTCTTATATAGCGTAACTGATTCCGTTACAGTGTCTTATATAGCGCAGCAGTTTCCGTTACAGCGTCTTATATAGCGCAGCAGATTCCGTTAGTGTCTTATATAGCACAGCAGATTCCGTTACAGTGTCTTATATAGCGCAGCAGATTCCGTTACAGCGTCTTATATAGCGCAGCAGATTCCGTTACAGCGTCTTATATAGAGCAGCAGATTCCGTTACAGCGTCTTATATAGCGCAGCAGATTCCGTTACAGCGTCTTATATAGCGCAGCAGATTCCGTTACAGCGTCTTATATAGCGCAGCAGATTCCGTTACAGCGTCTTATATAGCGCAGCAGATTCCGTTACAGCGTCTTATATAGAGCAGCAGATTCCGTTACAGCGTCTTATATAGCGCAGCAGATTCCGTTACAGCGTCTTATATAGCGCAGCAGATTCCATTACAGCGTCTTATATAGCGCAGCAGGTTCCGTTACAGCGTCTTATATAGCGCAGCAGATTCCGTTACAGCGTCTTATATAGCGCAGCAGATTCCATTACAGCGTCTTATATAGCGCAGCAGGTTCCGTTACAGTGTCTTTATATAGCGCAGCAGATTCCATTACAGTGTCTTATATAGCGCAGCAGATTCCGTTACAGTGACTAATATAGCGCAGCAGATTCCGTTACAGTGTCTTATATAGCGCAGCAGATTCCGTTACAGCGTCTTATATAGAGCAGCAGATTCCGTTACAGCGTCTTATATAGCGCAGCAGATTCCGTTACAGCGTCTTATATAGCGCAGCAGATTCCGTTACAGCGTCTTATATAGCGCAGCAGGTTCCGTTACAGTGTCTTATATAGCGCAGCAGAACCCGCTACAGTGTCTTATATAGCGCAGCAGATTCTGTTGCACTTTACAATTGGAAACAACAGTGATTAAACAAACCGGGTAGATACAAACCGACATGGAGGTAGGAGGGCCCTGCTCGCAAGCTTACAATCTATAGATTTTTAGCCAAACGAAGTAAAGTAGAACAATAAAACAAAGCTTTAACATAGTCTGAATACATTTCTTCAGATATACTGTACATAAACGTCACTGTATAAATGTATTAAATGCTGTCAGGCTACCTGTGAGAAGTACTGGATATATATGGCTAAACTGGTAACCCTATTTGTTCTTCCAATGGGGTTTCCCAAGTAGGCCCATGAATATTTACCGATGCTTGGGTGGAGGCACTGACATTTCCTTCAACAGGAGATCAAGGGTGGGTACCTTTTAGACATCAAGGTAATGGGTAACCTAGAGTCTCTCTATGGGTAACAAGGGGTTACACCAGGGGGGGCTGATACCAACGTTTACATATTATCACCACTGGGACTACACAAGCAGACGGAATCAAGATCCATGTCTGTAGGCACCATGGGGTAGGTCATTCAGTGGATGACCGTGGAGATGCTCCTGACCTCTACAGCAGCACCCCAGCTCCATGGCTAAATCGGTATCCCCACTCTGAGGCTGAATCACCCCCCCCCACTCTGAGGCTGAATCACTACCCCCCCCCACTCTGCAGCTGAATCGTTAGCCCCCACTCTGAGGCTGAAACACTAAGTCCCTCCCCACTCTGAAGCTGAATCAGTACCCCCCACTCTGAGGCTGAAACACTAACATCCCCCCCCCTATTCTGAGGCTGAATCAGTACGCCCACTCTAAGGCTGAAACACTAAACCCCCCCCCCCACTCTGAGGCTGAAACACTAACCCCCCCCCCCATTCTGAGGCTGAATCGCTACCCCCCCCCCACTCTGAGGCTGAATCACCCCCCACATACACACACACACACACACACTGAGGCTGAATCACTACCCCCCCACTCCGCAGCTGAATCGTTAGCCCCCACTCTGAGGCTGAATCACCCCCCCCTACACTGAGGCTGAATCACTACTACCCCCCCCCCCCCCCCCCACTCCACAGCTGAATCGTTAGCCCCCACTCTGAGGCTGAAACACTAACACCCCCGCCCCCCATTCTGAGGCTGAATCACTCCCCCCACTCTGCACCTAAATCGCTACCTCGTACTCCATGGCTGAAATCTCTACCCCCCCCCCCCCCACACACACACACACACACTATGAAGCTGAATCACTAGCAAGGCTGAGAGAAACGCTGAAAACACTGTGAAACAGAAGTGGATGGCAGCAGCGCAAGCAGATCTCGAAGCCGAGTGGTTGTCAGCTCAGCCTCAGCAGTGCGACAATATATTTATATATTTCTGGGGGGAACTGTGTACTCCCGCGGGGAGCTCCTGGAAGCCGGGCAGAGTGTGGAGGGCCAGAGCGGCTATGATGGCTAGGCCGGCGGTAAGACAGCGGGACACTGCGGAGCTGGGCATGTTTCTAAGTTACTCAGCCTGGACAGGCGAAAACAGATGGCACAGATGGCGACAGGAGGGGAAGCAGAGGAGAAGAGACAGCGGTGTAACTATAAAATATGCTCCCCCCCCTGCTGCAAATTTTGGCAGCGCCCCAAACCCCCCCCCCCCACCAAACCCCCTACCCCTCCTCATAATGCCGCTGCCACCTGCTGGGACCACCTCCTCTAGCATCCTCAAATGTTGGAATATGTGCAACAGACTGTGGGTTTCACTCATGCATATATATGTGTATGTACACTGGAGGGACAGTAGATGGCGATATACTGTCATATGTATTGTTTGTCTGCTGTTATATTCCTGTATCTCTCTGATGTTTCCTGTTTTGTTGTTGTCTTAAGAGGAGGAATGGAGAAGCACATGTAGCAGACATCTTGTGTGAACAAGATACCACTGAATGCTGATGTTATGTAATGTTACATTGATCCTGTTACTCAGTTATACATAAAGAAGTTATACCTTTACAAGACTCATCCTATCTGATTGCAAGGTAACACCTGTGACCATCTTTTATGTGAAGCTGACCGCTGCATACATCATTGGTAGATTCCATCGCAGAAACGCCAACAGGTTATGGGCCCAGACTGGAGTCAACACAAGCTGAAGCATATACAAGATAAAAGAAATCCGGAGTGTATTGCAAGTCAGAGAAGGCGCAGCACTACAAGTCCCAGCAGACGCTGACAGCAGACTGTGTAAAAATACACAAGAATCACCCAGGAGAATCTCTGAGGAAAACTGTGAGTACAAACAAGTTTAATACTACAGAAGAATAGAGAGATTCATGCAAAAGGGGATATGGCTATTTACACAGATCTCAGACTAGCTGCAAGCAAGCTTTCTAATGAAAACTATCAGACATGGAAGTTTAAAGTAGAAATGCTGTTAACAAGGGATGATTTATGAGAAGTCATAAGTGCAGACAGACCTGCAGGAGAGGATCAGCAGTGGAATAAGAAGGACAGACAGGCTAGAGCAACCATAAGCTTACTAGTGGAGGATGATCAACTTATTCACATCCGTGGTGAACATACAGCTAGAGACATGTGAACAGCTTTGCAGAGAGTGCATGAAAGGTCAAGTTTGAACAGCAAACTATTCCTATTAAGAAAGTTATACCAGATGAGGTTTAACAAAGACAAGACAATGCAATAACACATTAATGCACTACTAGAGATAACTACAAAGCTCAGATCAATGGGAGAAGAAATTAAAAACAACCATATAGTAGCTATTTTACTGTGCAGTTTACCAGACACATACAGTGCTCTAATAAATGCACTAGAAACGAGACCTGAAGCAGAAATCACACTAGACTTTGTGAAGAACAGGCTCATAGAGGAGTATCAGCGCAGAAAGGAGCTTACAGAGTGTAATACTGAAAGTGACACAGAGAAAGCACTTAAAATGGTGGACACTAAGCCACACACTAAGGAAGCAAGAGCATGCTTCAGATGTAGGAAATTGGGTCATTTAAGGAAAGATTGTACCATATGGAAATCAGAACAGCACAGACCACCTGAAAGATTTCACAAACAAAGAGCCAAAGCCACACTCACAGAAACAAGTGTACATAACTGGAATGGGACATTTAAAGCGACAGTAACCCAATTGTCAGACAAATGGTATGTAGATTCAGGAGCAACTAGTCATATGACAAATAACAAGGACTTCTTCACTGAACTTGATTTGAACCATAAGGAAACTATCTACCTGGCAGATGGAACAAACATCATTGCAGAAGGTAAAGGGAAAGGTCAATTCCTATGCTCCAAGGGTAATGGCAACTACACACAGATACCAATAACAGATGTACTATACGTTTCTAAGCTAGAAGGGGCGCTATTGTCAGTAAAGAATTTAGCAGAAAAAGGACTTACTGTAAAATTCCAGAATAACAAGTGTCTTATCCAAAATGGAAGAGAAACACTAGCCACAGCCAGAATAAAAGAACACTTATATTGCTTAGATATTGCAGCACAGCAAGTAAAGCTAAGTACACAGAAACACGCAGACTGCATTCACAAGTGGCACAGAAGATTGGGACAGACACCCAGATTGCATAACTTTTGAGTGTCAAACTGTTCAGAAATGATGACATGCCAGTGTTGTATAAAAGCAAAAGCGACAAGGATGACAATTCCAAAGAAAAGTGAAAGCAGAGCTTCAAAACCATTAGATCTTGTACACAGTGATGTATGCGGACCTATGAAAATATGCACATCGGGAGGCAAAAGGTACATGCTGACATTTACTGATGACTATTCCAGGTTCACAGTCACTTATCTTATAAGAAGCAAAGATGAAATCTTTGACAAGCTACAAGATTATGTATTCATGACCAGAAACAGATTCAAGAGGAATATGCTAATTTTGTGACAATGGAGGAGAGTTCACAGGGCAGAAAATAGAACAGTACTTAAGGAGACTCGGCATAGAGCATCAGAAAACTGTACCGTACACACCAGAACAAAATGGCGTATCCGAGAGAAAGAGCAGATAGTTAACAGAAATGATCAGATGTATGCTTACAGATTCAGGACTACCTGATAAATATTGGGGTGAAGCGGCAATGACAGCCACCTATCTTCAAAACAGACTACTCTCCAGAGCAGTACAGAAGACACATCATGAGTTATGGTATGGTAAGAAACCCAGCCTAAAGCACATCAGAGTTTTCGGATGCAAAGCCTTCGCCTACATTCCCGCAGAAAAACGGAGCAAGTTACAGAATCGAGCCGTAGAGGGAATTCTAGTTGGTTACAGTGAACATTCAAGAGGTTACAGAATCTTAAATCGAAAAGATGATAGAATAACCATAAGCAACAGTGTGACATTCGTGGAGGAACCAAGAGACAATGTCATAATTCGGTACTTATGTATTATCTGGACTCCCATGTTAAATGCACCCCATTTTTTCATACCCCTACTATCCAACTACGCATGGAGTTGATTTTATATAGTGTGGCGAGCGCAGCGAGCCCCGCGAGGGGACGTGGTCTCATAAGAAAAACGGAAGTCCAGATATTACATAAGTACCCATAATTCCTGAAAAAGAAACCGTAGAATCCAATGAAACAGATGAAAGAGAGATCACTCAAGAAGTTGAGATACAAGATAAGATAAATACCATCGACACTCAAGAAAACACAACAGAAGAAGTGAGAAGATCTTCAAGGGAAAACAAAGGTAAAGCACCCGTACGTTTATCTTACAAAGCAGAGGCAATTAACATACAAGAACCTACATCATGGGAAGAAATTGCTACCTTTTCAGAAAGAGAAGCACAAAAATGGCTAGAAGCCGCAAAGGAAGAAATGAAGTCAATGGAAGATAACCAGACATGGACATTGACCAGACTACCCGCAGATAAAAAGCCCATAGGATGCAAATGGACATTTAACCCCTTCCCGACAATTGACGTACATTTACGTCATGGTCGGGAAGTACTTCCCGACACATGGCATAAATGTACGTCATGGATGTAAACTGTCACCGCGTCTATAGACGCGGTGACAGTTTGGAGATGTCTGCTGTCCCTGACAGCAGACATCCCCCCTCGCCGCCCGGGGGGGGCAGGGATGCCCCCCCCGGTCGGCGATCGCTGTGATTGGCTGTTCAAATGTGAACAGCCAATCACAGCTATTTCTGTGTTACCGGCGGCTATGCCGCTCGGTAACACAGAAAACGGTGGTGATCGGTGCTGTTAAGTACAGCACCGATCACCACCGATCCGCGGACACCCCCTCCCTCCCACCCGGCAGCACTATGTGCTTACCCGGCACCCGGCAGCCGCTCTCCTCCCTCTGCTATGCGCCGCAGCGCTGCCTCCCCCCTCCCTCCCCCCGCCAGCAGCAGCAGCAGCACTAGGGACAGTTTAAAAATGAAAAAAAATAAAATGAGACATGAAATAAAATTATTATATATATATATATATATATATATATATATATATATATATAAATATATATATATGTGTGTGTGTATGTGTGTATATATATACACACACACACACACACACACACATATATATATATATATATATATATGTGTGTGTGTATATACACACACACATATATATATATGTGTGTATATACACATATATATATATATATATATGTGTGTATATATACACACATATATATATATATATATATATATATATATATGTGTGTGTGTGTGTGTATATATATATATATATATATATATATATATATATATATATATATATATACAGATAGATATTCCCGACCGAAGACGTATATATACGTCATGGTCGGGAGGTACTTCCCGACCGAAGACGTATATATACGTCATGGTTTTAAACGCGGTGACAGTTTGGAGATGTCTGCTGTCCCTGAGCCCCGGTCGGCGATCGCTGTGATTGGCTGTTCAAATGTGAACAGCCAATTGCAGCGTTTTCTGTGTTACCGGCGGCTAAGCCGCTCGGTAACACAGTGATCGGTGGTGATCGGTGCTGTTAAGTACAGCACCGATCACCACCGATCGCCAGCCCCCCCCCCCCCCTCCCACCCGGCAGTCCCCCCTCCCACCCACCCGGCTGCCGCAGCGCCAGCACCCCTCCAGCACCCCTCCCACCCCCCCACCAGCCGCAGCGCCAGACCCCCTCCAAAATCTGGTGAGCAAAATGGGGTCACATGTGGGGGGGTTCCACTGTATTGGTGCTTCCGGGGTCTTGCTAATGCGACATAGCACCCACCATTCATTCCACCACCAAATATCACTCCTTCCCTTCTGAGTCCTGCCATGCACCCAACTGGTATTTTTTGGTCACATGTGAGGCATTGCCATACTCGGGAGAAATTGGGGCACAGATTTTGGCGTGCTTTGTCTCCTTCATTCCTTGTGAAAATGAAAAACTTTGAGCCAGAACTGCATTTTTGTGTAAAAAAGTACATTTTTTTACACAAAAATGCAGATCTGGCTCAAAATTTTTCATTTTCACAAGGAATGAAGGAGACAAAGCACCCCAAAATCTGTGCCCCAATTTCTCCCGAGTATGGCAATGCCTCACATGTGACCAAAAAATACCAGTTGGGTGCATGGCAGGACTCAGAAGGGAAGGAGTGATATTTGGATTTTGCAGCACAGATTCTGGTTGAATGACCCCTGAAGCACCCATACAGTGGAACCCCCCCACAAGTGACCCCATTTTGCAAACTACACCCTTCAGGGAATTCATCTAGGGGTATAGTGTACATTTCAAACCCCCAGGGGTTTCACCAATTTTGATACAACTGAGCTGTGAAAATGAAAAATTAAATTTTTTCATTTGCACAGCCCAGTTGTATCAAAATTGGTGAAACCCCTGGGGGTTTGAAATGTACACTATACCCCTAGATGAATTCCCTGAAGGGTGTAGTTTGCAAAATGGGGTCACTTGTGGGGGAGGTTCCTAACTTTTAGCATCTTATGGTGCCTAGAAACCTACATGGTGCCTAAAAAATAATCTCATAAAAAGGAGGCTCCAAAATCAAGTAGGTGCTCCTTCTATTATGAAGCCTGTGGTTTGGTCACCGTGCACACTAGGGCCACATATAGGACATTTATGAAAACCAAAGAATTGGGGGAATCAATTTTTAGTCACATTTCTCTAGTAAAATCTACTGTGTTCCTTAGAAAAATGTATTAAAATTGAAAATCTGCAAAAAAAATGAAATTTTGAAATTTCACCTACACTTTGTTTTAATTCCTGTGAAACACCTAAAGGGTTAACAAACTTCCAAAATGCTGTTTTGAATACTGTGAGGGGTGCAGTTTTTGAAATGGCATCATTTATGGGGGTGTCTCACATACAAGTCCCTCAAAGTCACATCAGAACTGAACTGGTCCCTAAAAAAATCAGTGTTTGAAATTTTCTTGAAAATTTGAGAATTTGCTATTCATATTTTACGCCTCCTAGTGTCCAAAAAAATGAAAAGGAAGTTGAAATAATGATGGCAACATAAAGTAGACATATGGTCTATGTTAGTTATTAACTATTTTGAGTGGTAAGATTATTTGTCTCACAAGCAGAAAATTTAACATTTTGCAAATTGCTAAATTTTCCATTTTTTTCCGACATTTTGGTATTTTTCACAAAAAAACACAATCGACCCAAATTTACCACTAATTTGAAGTACAATGTGTCACGAAAAAACAATCTCAAAATCACTGGGATAAGTAAAAGCAAAAAAAAGTTATCGAAAAGGGCAGAAGGGATTGGTCGCACAAGACCATACAATGTGTGTTGTAGGACCCCCTAGATACAATCACTACCGTCAAGTTGTGGTAATGGTGGAGGTGTGCTACCCCAGGACAGTGAGAAATATCACAGTAGAAAAAGGAAAAAAGGAATGTCCTTTTTGGGATTGGGTGCACCTATATATATTTAAAATATAACTTTTAATGAGATTATCTAAGAATTTTTGCGAAGTGTTAAAATTAATACACACAAAGATTAGACATACAAAGATTAAAGTAGGAAATGACAATTAATTAAAAATAAAGGTGGCAGACAGAGAGCTCTCTCAATATTTTTTTCTAGATAGTGGATGGATTGGTGTAGGGGCACCTGGTTTATTATTTAGTACACGCTTGGCACTTGAATTATAATCCAAATAAATGCAGACCTTTTATATATATGCTGCTTATTAGTTGTGCCCGCTCTGTGGATGCCCACAGTGTCACTGCTAGTAGTCCTCACCCAACAGGTCAATAGCCCATTTACCCAGATTGTAACTGGGACAGAAAGTGGGCTGTTACCATGTGTGGTATGAAATTTTAATAAGTGAGGTTGGTTGTCATCCACTGCGATCCCGCATGTGGTGGTTACGCATATCGTGGTTAATGAACCTGGCGATGGGTCTCAGGACATATATGTCAATATACAGAACTTACTACCAGGATCTATCAGACTCCCGCTTTATCATGCTGGTCTGAGATCACTGATAACAACTAAGTGGTGTGTGTAGGTTGGTTCACCGTGTGTCCCTTGAGAAAGCGGCTGGCTGTCCCTTATAATGTGTCATGGATACAAGCTCAATGGCTAGGCACATAGGGGTAGGAGGCGTCAGTAAAATCACTTTTGGTGCCCCGCTATTTATTATCGGGACTGCTCCGGATTAAATGTTGAAACATATACGTTATAGAGCATTCACACACCCTGTTCATGGATACGTCCACACACCTAGTATATATAGACTCCTTCTAAGCCAGGAATTAATTAGCCTTGAATCAATGCCCAATTACCCTGCATGTAGCAGGGATAATTAATATAAGTTAGTGATTCTACACAAAAAAGGTCACAAATAATTGGAGCTGACGTTATTCCACTGCGAGCCCGCAGGTGGAACTTGCAGTCTCTAGTGATTCAGAGCCACAGATATAGTCACCGTTGGTGCTGTCAGTATGTACCGACGTAGCAGCAGTTGAGTGTGGGCAAGGTGATATGAAAAATATACATTTGTGGATTACGCAGGATCACTGTGGTATAATATCCACATAATGCTGCAGAACCTGGATGTCGGGTCTGGACAGCCGGTTCATCTCTCCCATAGACCCACAGTGTGCGCTCTGTGGCTGGGTACAAGAGGGTTAGAGACGCCGGTATGGATGACAGCTTAGCCCCGCTACCCTGACAAGGGCTGTGGAGTGACACTGAGTGTTACACACAATCAAAATACATCCTATTAATAAAAATAATAAAGAGGAGAGAGAGCTAGTTCTGTCTGCGCACCGCTAGCCGGCACGCGCTTCGCAGAACAGCTTTTTCAAGGCCTTGAAAAAGCTGTTCTGCGAAGCGCGTGCCGGCTAGCGGTGCGCAGACAGAACTAGCTCTCTCTCCTATTTATTATTTTTATTAATAGGATGTATTTTGATTGTGTGTAACACTCAGTGTCACTCCACAGCCCTTGTCAGGGTAGCGGGGCTAAGCTGTCATCCATACCGGCGTCTCTAACCCTCTTGTACCCAGCCACAGAGCGCACACTGTGGGTCTATGGGAGAGATGAACCGGCTGTCCAGACCCGACATCCAGGTTCTGCAGCATTATGTGGATATTATACCACAGTGATCCTGCGTAATCCACAAATGTATATTTTTCATATCACCTTGCCCACACTCAACTGCTGCTACGTCGGTACATACTGACAGCACCAACGGTGACTATATCTGTGGCTCTGAATCACTAGAGACTGCAAGTTCCACCTGCGGGCTCGCAGTGGAATAACGTCAGCTCCAATTATTTGTGACCTTTTTTGTGTAGAATCACTAACTTATATTAATTATCCCTGCTACATGCAGGGTAATTGGGCATTGATTCAAGGCTAATTAATTCCTGGCTTAGAAGGAGTCTATATATACTAGGTGTGTGGACGTATCCATGAACAGGGTGTGTGAATGCTCTATAACGTATATGTTTCAACATTTAATCCGGAGCAGTCCCGATAATAAATAGCGGGGCACCAAAAGTGATTTTACTGACGCCTCCTACCCCTATGTGCCTAGCCATTGAGCTTGTATCCATGACACATTATAAGGGACAGCCAGCCGCTTTCTCAAGGGACACACGGTGAACCAACCTACACACACCACTTAGTTGTTATCAGTGATCTCAGACCAGCATGATAAAGCGGGAGTCTGATAGATCCTGGTAGTAAGTTCTGTATATTGACACATATGTCCTGAGACCACACTTAACTGCTGCTACGTCGGTACACACTGACAGCACCAACGGTGACTATATCTGTGGCTCTGAATCACTAGAGACTGCAAGTTCCACCTGCGGGCTCGCAGTGGAATAACGTCAGCTCCAATTATTTGTGACCTTTTTTGTGTAGAATCACTAACTTATATTAATTATCCCTGCTATATGCAGGGTAATTGGGCATTGATTCAAGGCTAATTAATTCCTGGCTTAGAAGGAGTCTATATATACTAGGTGTGTGGACGTATCCATGAACAGGGTGTGTGAATGCTCTATAACGAATATATTTCAACATTTAATCCGGAGCAGTCCCGATAATAAATAGCGGGGCACCAAAAGTGATTTTACTGACGCCTCCTACCCCTATGTGCCTAGCCATTGAGCTTGTATCCATGACACATTATAAGGGACAGCCAGCCGCTTTCTCAAGGGACACACGGTGAACCAACCTACACACACCACTTAGTTGTTATCAGTGATCTCAGACCAGCATGATAAAGCGGGAGTCTGATAGATCCTGGTAGTAAGTTCTGTATATTGACACATATGTCCTGAGACCACACTTAACTGCTGCTACGTCGGTACACACTGACAGCACCAACGGTGACTATATCTGTGGCTCTGAATCACTAGAGACTGCAAGTTCCACCTGCGGGCTCGCAGTGGAATAACGTCAGCTCCAATTATTTGTGACCTTTTTTGTGTAGAATCACTAACTTATATTAATTATCCCTGCTATATGCAGGGTAATTGGGCATTGATTCAAGGCTAATTAATTCCTGGCTTAGAAGGAGTCTGTATATACTAGGTGTGTGGGCATATCCATGAACAGGGTGTGTGAATGCTCTATAACGAATATATTTCAACATTCAATCCGGAGCAGTCCCGATAATAAATAGCGGGGCACCAAAGGTGATTTTACTGGCGCCTCCTACCCCTATGTGCCTAGCCATTGAGCTTGTATCCATGACACATTATAAGGGACAGCCAGCCGCTTTCTCAAGGGACACACGGTGAACCAACCTACACACACCACTTAGTTGTTATCAGTGATCTCAGACCAGCATGATAAAGCGGGAGTCTGATAGATCCTGGTAGTAAGTTCTGTATATTGACATATATGTCCTGAGACCCATCGCCAGGTTCATTAACCACGATATGCGTAACCACCACATGCGGGATCGCAGTGGATGACAACCAACCTCACTTATTAAAATTTCATACCACACATGGTAACAGCCCACTTTCTGTCCCAGTTACAATCTGGGTAAATGGGCTATTGACCTGTTGGGTGAGGACTACTAGCAGTGACACTGTGGGCATCCACAGAGCGGGCACAACTAATAAGCAGCATATATATAAAAGGTCTGCATTTATTTGGATTATAATTCAAGTGCCAAGCGTGTACTAAATAATAAACCAGGTGCCCCTACACCAATCCATCCACTATCTAGAAAAGAATATTGAGAGAGCTCTCTGTCTGCCACCTTTATTTTTAATTAATTGTCATTTCCTACTTTAATCTTTGTATGTCTAATCTTTGTGTGTATTAATTTTAACACTTCGCAAAAATTCTTAGATAATCTCATTAAAAGTTATATTTTAAATATATATAGGTGCACCCAATCCCAAAAAGGACATTCCTTTTTTCCTTTTTCTACTGTGAAAAAAAAGTTATCCCCACTTAAGTGATACATGTCAGATTTGAAAAAAAGGGCTCTGTCAGGAAGGCAAAAACTGGCTCTGTCAGGAAGGGGTTAAGGTCAAATATGATACTGAAGGAAAAGTAGAAAGATACAAGGCGAGATTAGTAGCAAAAGGATATTCACAGAAATTTGGAGAAGATTATGATGAAACGTTTGCTCCAGTTGTGAAGCACACGTATTGATTTATGTGGATGATTTGCTCATTTGTTTTGAACAAGGAGGAGATGAAACTGAGCTACTACAAGAACTAAACAGTCAATTTGAAACAAAAGACCTAGGGCACATAGCAGCAGCTCACGCCAGTCAAGAAGTTACATGGTTAATGCAACTATTATCAGACCTAGGTATGCATCAAGATGAACCTATCAAGATATATGAGGATAATCAAGGATGCCTTGCGTTAGCGCAAACTGAGAGCGTAAATCCCAGAACCAAGCATATTGATGTCAAGCATCATTTTCTGAGGGATCTACAAGAACAAGGTCTTATAGAGTTGAACTATTGTCCGACAGAAGACATGACAGCTGATATCCTGACCAAGCCTATTGTCAGAGAGAGACATTCGAGACTTACATTAAAAATGGGTTTAATTGAAGAAACCTAGTCTGTTGAGAAGGGGTGTTGGAATATGTGCAACAGACTGTGGGTTTCACTCATATGCATATACATGTGTATGTACACTGGAGGGACAGTAGATGCAGGGCCGGATTAACAATGGGCCTGATGGAGCTACATCTCCAGGCCCACTCTCCAAATAGGCCCATTTTGTAGCTGAGGGCCAGGGCTTTCCAACGAGCCCAGCCCCGTGTCGCTAGCCCCCCGGGAACTAGAGATACCACCAGGCAAACCTGGAACGTTTTCCCCATAGGACAACATGGGACTGCTAATTCCGAGCTACAGTACACCCGGTTCCAGCGGCTGCCAGTTCCCCCTCCGGCATCACAGAAGGTTGAGGTTGATCTCAGTCTAACCCAAATCGCTGGGCCTTCAATCTGATACCTGGTCCATATGGGTTCATTGGTTCTAGAGATATTGCGGGTAAACCAATTTTTTTTTTTTCATTTCTGGCTGTTCATAAGAAGATATAGATTGTTTAAAGGGGGGCAGGGGTGGTTTTCTCTTGCCCTCACACCAGAAAATGCAGAGACTAGGCTGTTGTAAAAGGGGCCAGTCCAAGAATGTCCCTGCATGATCCTGGGACCATATTACTGGGTAAGTCCCTGCATTTTCTGGTGTGAAAGGGGTATTATTTTAAATAGCCGGGACGTGCAGTGCTGAATACACTCGGGCAGCCCCCTGCTCTCTGCTCGGCTGTCAACGGCTGTCATTTCTGCCCAAAGGCACTGTCCCCCAGTTACCACGAGCATGTAATCCCACATGGCAATGAGCATGGAACCCCTGGCAATGAACATGTAGTTAAGCAACACTTATGTAGCATAATTTTTAATAGGCATTATGGTGTTTGGCATAATACGTAATGGAGAGTATGGTGTGAGGCTTAACATGTAATGGGCATTATGGCGCGCAATGCCCCTATTTATGAAGCATATTGTGCATTATTGCTCAATCTGTTTGGTATAGTGCAGGCATGTCCAAACTATGGCCCTCCAGCTGTGAAACTACAAGTCCCATCATGCATTGCCACAGTTTTGCTATTAGGGAATGCTAAAACGATGTCAAGGCATGCTGGGACGTGTAGTTTCACAATAGCTGGAGGGCCACTGTTTGGACATGCCTGGTATAGTGTGCATTTTGGCTCAAGCCTCAAACCATGTAGCAAAAAGTGAATGTTGCCTTAATCTGTGTGCCATAGTGTGAATTTTGGCTCATTCCATGTGGTATAATGTGTAAGAGGCAAGTACAGTATAAGGGGGTTACGGTACTTATATGTTAGTTGGGTGCACACTAAGCTATTTGCTTAGTTTTCCGTGTACGCTCGCCACGCTTCGGGCTCGCCACACTATATAAAATCAACTCCATGCCGACATAGATAGTGGGGGTATGAGCGTACTAACTATAGTGGGCGCCCAACTAACATATAAGTACCGGGGTTACTATTGTGTTGCATGATTTGTATAAGGGGTACATGGTGTGGTAAACTTAGGTGACCACATAAAAGGTGCTGAAATGTTGTCTACCAAGTTTCGGTTTTCAGTATTTTATTAATAGCTGGAGTGCTGCCTCACCCCGCAAGTATATTAGGACATCGGCGTCCTGCGGGTGTACTTTTGGAGTGCACCCTCCAATATATCCCTCCAATATATCTCCCTGCATGAACAAGGAGGTTTGGCTCCTTCTGAGGGCCCGTAACATTGCCTTCAGGAACGGGAATGCCCAGGCATATAGTGAATCCAGGGCGAACCTGAGAATGGGTATTATGAGGGCAAAGTGTTGCTATAGATTAAAGATCGAGGAGCGTTTCTTAAGATCTGACCCCTGACCCACGTGGCAGCCTGGCAGGGCATTCAAGTCATCAAAAAGATGTATCTTTTTAAAAAGAGTTAAATCATTTCTATGCACGGTTTGACAGAGGGAATGACTAGATTGCCTTCGGACAGTCAGCCCTTGTCCCTTACATCTGCAGAGGTCTGTGAGGTATTGAGTCAAATTGATGTAAATAAAGCTGCTGGACCTGCTGGTATCTCGGGCATGTACTTAGAGCATGTGCTAAGCAGTTAGCAGGGTTTTACAGGCATTTTCAACTTGTCCCAAGCGATTGTGCCGGATGTGCCATACGGCCATTATTCCAATAGCAAAGAATTCTAGCCCAGTGGGTATGAATGATTATCAGCCCATGGTGCTCACCCCGATCATTACGAAGTGCTTTGAACGTTTGGTTTTAGGGTATTGTTAAAACTGAAATAACGCATCAATAATTATATACTTTTGTTATACTCTGTTTTCTCAAATATTGTTATTTATTGCTGCAGGTGGCGTTAGCTTGTTGCACAAGGTACTAGCCACGCCGTATGAGGCCTACCCTTTGCGCTAAGCAGCAGGTGTTTGTTAGAAGCAGCAGCCATTTTGTTAGGCATGACTTGCATAATAATATTATTAAAATGGCTGATCATTCAGAACAGTGCTGTAAAAGTGATTTCTTATAGAATATTGTTTTTGGTTTTAGAAGCTTAAGAATGTGATGTTGACAGTATAATAGAACAAGGACAGACACCTAGACTCCACAATCCTCAACTATATGGGAACAAGGCCACACATGCGTAGACCCACAAGGCCACTGAAGTTGGGTGTTGGGTTAATTATGACATCATGATTGAAAGCAGAGCTTTCCAATAAGACTCAATGCTTATGAGTAATTAATTAATTAATGTGATAAAGGTTTAAATATCAGAGTGATAGAAGGAGGGACAAGGCATTTTGAGGAAGAACACGCAAGCACGGGGGGCTGGAGGTAACTATGAAGGAGGTTTAATCATGGCTGATCACTGTCCTTGAAAGGTGTCCATTTTGATTTGATTTAGAATTACTGTTTAAGTATTAGCTAATCAATTTTATGTTTCTTGTGTTAGTCTGCATTTGCAATTACCTGTAATGAAGCTATTCTTTAAGTAAAGCATTGCCATACATTTTATAAAAAGGTTGTGTGGGTGTGCAATTATTTCAGCGTTGCCGTTATATTTAAATGGTATCTGATATGTTATCTTGATTAGAAGGAACATCCCAGCTGTCCCATGTACAGCGTCCTTTACAGCAAAGAAATTTATTGAGAAATTTGTGTTCAGATATGTTATCCCATAAGGTATATGGTATTAAAAAAAAATTATAGAGGTATTTGACAGGAAAGGTATTCTAAGGAATAAATCAATGTATGGTTATTGAAAATTTGGTTGCACTCACCACACACTAAAAGGTTTTAGTCAAAATTGAACATGTTAACAAATGCACATTGAGAACACATAATTTAGGGTGGGTGTGGAAATTACCATGAGTTGACTTGAAGTTTTGTCTTCGGTTTTGTATAACATTCACACTACTCCTCAGCAGCCACTGAACCTGTCCCCTTATAAGATCATTATTTTAATTGATATATACTTTTTTTGGGGGGAGACCAGCAAACCCTATTCAACATCCAGCAGCAGACTTGTCACTCTAATTCTCACATCATCTAAATACTTTACCAGAAAAGCAAACAAGCTTATGAAGGGATGTTGTTATAAGGTCCAGCCTGGAGACTATGCAATGGTGAGAAAATTCTTACAATTAAATGTCTCGTAGATCAAAGGCAAGACCCGTCCCTGTGAAACAAACCGATTGAATTAATGCGTCTCACTGCAAGAAGGTTTCCGACCTGGTGGTGATATCAGTTGAAAGAAATAGAAACTGATGCAGATAAATATTGTGACTGTGATTCTAACTTAATAAACTTATTGGATGATGGGCCTGTCCAGGGCCCCCACACAGACCAAGACAAGGTCCACGGAATCGGGGGGCATCCTTGGTGGTGTCCCTGCGGGTTGTGGGCAAGAAGAGGTCCACGGAATCGGGGGATACCCTTAGTGGTGTCCCTGCGGGTTGTGGACAAGGTGTAAAACAATGATCCCCATGAGTGACCAAGTTTCCCATACACTCACTAACTGAAGAAGTCATTTTTGTTTTTTTAAGTTTTCATATTTTTATAGTGAATGAGGGTTACCAGGGATTGGTTGCTGGCAAGGACAGTGTGTATAGTTATCAAAGAGGTATTACTAGAGTCATGGTGGTGTATTCTACTTCTGCTTTTAATTTTAATCCCACAAGTATAGTAATAATCATAACAGACACACATATACATCATACTACTGATGCTCCCAGGTTTCGGTATGCATCAGAGGATGGTAATAAAATACTGATAGCCAATATGTTAAACTAATTAGAAGGTTTAAAATAAATATATGAGTAATAACATAAAAGTAACTAAGAACGCCCACACCAGAACCATTGATAGAATACATCTAGTTAAGGTATCAGTAAAGAAGAGGCATTCTAAATAAGGATGGTAACAATGGTGCAAACATAATATCTATATGCAAACTGACATTTCTTCTTTAAGATGCTCATCATGAGCTGATAAAAAGAACAATAAGGTAAACTGATTGTTGGTTATATTGTCATCTACGTTATCACTCCGGTAATGTTGGGTTAATGGCTACTTATATTTGCAGTCAAATCAAACAACACTTCATTTTCTATGTAGGATTTACACAAGTGAATCTTATAAGGTTACTGACTCTCCCTAGGTTTAAAATTGGTAAAGAGTGTAATAACAGGAGATATTTTGGAGTACAACAAAACATGTAGTTATGTGACAGAGTTGGGTGTGCTAGTATAAAATCTAGATAAAAAGGGGTACTCATTGAATTGTTTCTTATGATGTTTTCTCAAACATACCGTCTCATAAGCCATGGACATTACCACAAGGATTATAAGGTTTCTAAATGGTTACAAACAAGATCTATTGTAATAAAATGTACTTTTACTAATTAATACAGTGGTGATTCAACATAAAGATTTGAAAGTAACACATGGTATATTAAAGAAACACACTTATTTACATTATCCCAAGTTTATAAAATTGTATTTGAATTTGTGAATATAATTAAAATATGGTACAAGCATCACAAATACTAAACGGATGATGACGTTAAAAGGAAAGTTGAATTAAATTATTTGGGTTAAAATTTAGTTTATTGAACAGGTGTAAGTGATGTGATTCCCTACAGTTGGTTTATTTGGTTGAACCCCAATAACTGGTTCGCATAAGTCAATGTTATATATGCTTTAAGAAGTTTAATGTTTTTGCCAAGATAATATTATTGATTTTTCTGTATACTAGTGAAATGCTTCAAGAAGGTTTTCCGATGTATTAAGAGAGAAACAAATGATGCGTTTTGCAAGAGATATGA
Organism: Crinia signifera; assembly: GCF_055691185.1. Classification (NCBI taxonomy): domain Eukaryota; kingdom Metazoa; phylum Chordata; class Amphibia; order Anura; family Myobatrachidae; genus Crinia; species Crinia signifera. The sequence goes on from NC_139218.1 coordinate 7,708,408, forward strand.
ACTTTCTTTGGAGAAGTTCAGAGGATGGACTGTTAAAACTGAAATAACGCATCAATAATTATATACTTTTGTTATACTCTGTTTTCTCAAATATTGTTATTTATTGCTGCAGGTGGCGTTAGCTTGTTGCACAAGGTACTAGCCACGCCGTATGAGGCCTACCCTTTGCGCTAAGCAGCAGGTGTTTGTTAGAAGCAGCAGCCATTTTGTTAGGCATGACTTGCATAATAATATTATTAAAATGGCTGATCATTCAGAACAGTGCTGTAAAAGTGATTTCTTATAGAATATTGTTTTTGGTTTTAGAAGCTTAAGAATGTGATGTTGACAGTATAATAGAACAAGGACAGACACCTAGACTCCACAATCCTCAACTATATGGGAACAAGGCCACACATGCGTAGACCCACAAGGCCACTGAAGTTGGGTGTTGGGTTAATTATGACATCATGATTGAAAGCAGAGCTTTCCAATAAGACTCAATGCTTATGAGTAATTAATTAATTAATGTGATAAAGGTTTAAATATCAGAGTGATAGAAGGAGGGACAAGGCATTTTGAGGAAGAACACGCAAGCACGGGGGGCTGGAGGTAACTATGAAGGAGGTTTAATCATGGCTGATCACTGTCCTTGAAAGGTGTCCATTTTGATTTGATTTAGAATTACTGTTTAAGTATTAGCTAATCAATTTTATGTTTCTTGTGTTAGTCTGCATTTGCAATTACCTGTAATGAAGCTATTCTTTAAGTAAAGCATTGCCATACATTTTATAAAAAGGTTGTGTGGGTGTGCAATTATTTCAGCGTTGCCGTTATATTTAAATGGTATCTGATATGTTATCTTGATTAGAAGGAACATCCCAGCTGTCCCATGTACAGCGTCCTTTACAGCAAAGAAATTTATTGAGAAATTTGTGTTCAGATATGTTATCCCATAAGGTATATGGTATTAAAAAAAAATTATAGAGGTATTTGACAGGAAAGGTATTCTAAGGAATAAATCAATGTATGGTTATTGAAAATTTGGTTGCACTCACCACACACTAAAAGGTTTTAGTCAAAATTGAACATGTTAACAAATGCACATTGAGAACACATAATTTAGGGTGGGTGTGGAAATTACCATGAGTTGACTTGAAGTTTTGTCTTCGGTTTTGTATAACATTCACACTACTCCTCAGCAGCCACTGAACCTGTCCCCTTATAAGATCATTATTTTAATTGATATATACTTTTTTGGGGGGGAGACCAGCAAACCCTATTCAACATCCAGCAGCAGACTTGTCACTCTAATTCTCACATCATCTAAATACTTTACCAGAAAAGCAAACAAGCTTATGAAGGGATGTTGTTATAAGGTCCAGCCTGGAGACTATGCAATGGTGAGAAAATTCTTACAATTAAATGTCTCGTAGATCAAAGGCAAGACCCGTCCCTGTGAAACAAACCGATTGAATTAATGCGTCTCACTGCAAGAAGGTTTCCGACCTGGTGGTGATATCAGTTGAAAGAAATAGAAACTGATGCAGATAAATATTGTGACTGTGATTCTAACTTAATAAACTTATTGGATGATGGGCCTGTCCAGGGCCCCCACACAGACCAAGACAAGGTCCACGGAATCGGGGGGCATCCTTGGTGGTGTCCCTGCGGGTTGTGGGCAAGAAGAGGTCCACGGAATCGGGGGATACCCTTAGTGGTGTCCCTGCGGGTTGTGGACAAGGTGTAAAACAATGATCCCCATGAGTGACCAAGTTTCCCATACACTCACTAACTGAAGAAGTCATTTTTGTTTTTTTAAGTTTTCATATTTTTATAGTGAATGAGGGTTACCAGGGATTGGTTGCTGGCAAGGACAGTGTGTATAGTTATCAAAGAGGTATTACTAGAGTCATGGTGGTGTATTCTACTTCTGCTTTTAATTTTAATCCCACAAGTATAGTAATAATCATAACAGACACACATATACATCATACTACTGATGCTCCCAGGTTTCGGTATGCATCAGAGGATGGTAATAAAATACTGATAGCCAATATGTTAAACTAATTAGAAGGTTTAAAATAAATATATGAGTAATAACATAAAAGTAACTAAGAACGCCCACACCAGAACCATTGATAGAATACATCTAGTTAAGGTATCAGTAAAGAAGAGGCATTCTAAATAAGGATGGTAACAATGGTGCAAACATAATATCTATATGCAAACTGACATTTCTTCTTTAAGATGCTCATCATGAGCTGATAAAAAGAACAATAAGGTAAACTGATTGTTGGTTATATTGTCATCTACGTTATCACTCCGGTAATGTTGGGTTAATGGCTACTTATATTTGCAGTCAAATCAAACAACACTTCATTTTCTATGTAGGATTTACACAAGTGAATCTTATAAGGTTACTGACTCTCCCTAGGTTTAAAATTGGTAAAGAGTGTAATAACAGGAGATATTTTGGAGTACAACAAAACATGTAGTTATGTGACAGAGTTGGGTGTGCTAGTATAAAATCTAGATAAAAAGGGGTACTCATTGAATTGTTTCTTATGATGTTTTCTCAAACATACCGTCTCATAAGCCATGGACATTACCACAAGGATTATAAGGTTTCTAAATGGTTACAAACAAGATCTATTGTAATAAAATGTACTTTTACTAATTAATACAGTGGTGATTCAACATAAAGATTTGAAAGTAACACATGGTATATTAAAGAAACACACTTATTTACATTATCCCAAGTTTATAAAATTGTATTTGAATTTGTGAATATAATTAAAATATGGTACAAGCATCACAAATACTAAACGGATGATGACGTTAAAAGGAAAGTTGAATTAAATTATTTGGGTTAAAATTTAGTTTATTGAACAGGTGTGAGTGATGTGATTCCCTACAGTTGGTTTATTTGGTTGAACCCCAATAACTGGTTCGCATAAGTCAATGTTATATATGCTTTAAGAAGTTTAATGTTTTTGCCAAGATAATATTATTGATTTTTCTGTATACTAGTGAAATGCTTCAAGAAGGTTTTCCGATGTATTAAGAGAGAAACAAATGATGCGTTTTGCAAGAGATATGAACTTTCTTTGGAGAAGTTCAGAGGATGGACTGTTAAAACTGAAATAACGCATCAATAATTATATACTTTTGTTATACTCTGTTTTCTCAAATATTGTTATTTATTGCTGCAGGTGGCGTTAGCTTGTTGCACAAGGTACTAGCCACGCCGTATGAGGCCTACCCTTTGCGCTAAGCAGCAGGTGTTTGTTAGAAGCAGCAGCCATTTTGTTAGGCATGACTTGCATAATAATATTATTAAAATGGCTGATCATTCAGAACAGTGCTGTAAAAGTGATTTCTTATAGAATATTGTTTTTGGTTTTAGAAGCTTAAGAATGTGATGTTGACAGTATAATAGAACAAGGACAGACACCTAGACTCCACAATCCTCAACTATATGGGAACAAGGCCACACATGCGTAGACCCACAAGGCCACTGAAGTTGGGTGTTGGGTTAATTATGACATCATGATTGAAAGCAGAGCTTTCCAATAAGACTCAATGCTTATGAGTAATTAATTAATTAATGTGATAAAGGTTTAAATATCAGAGTGATAGAAGGAGGGACAAGGCATTTTGAGGAAGAACACGCAAGCACGGGGGGCTGGAGGTAACTATGAAGGAGGTTTAATCATGGCTGATCACTGTCCTTGAAAGGTGTCCATTTTGATTTGATTTAGAATTACTGTTTAAGTATTAGCTAATCAATTTTATGTTTCTTGTGTTAGTCTGCATTTGCAATTACCTGTAATGAAGCTATTCTTTAAGTAAAGCATTGCCATACATTTTATAAAAAGGTTGTGTGGGTGTGCAATTATTTCAGCGTTGTCGTTATATTTAAAGGTAATAAAGTAAATAAATGTGGTTTGGGTTATTTATCATATCTAAGCTTATCAGATAAATATCTGGTTTATCAGTATTTAAAGGATAACCTTTCGCCTACTCTAGATCCATACCAGATTGCATATCACAATAATAGACGCAGTTTCCCTGCTGATACATTCTGCATTAACACACTAGGATATAGGAAAGTCATAAGGAGCCTATTGAATTATCATGATTGACATTTACCTTAACTTAACTCTAATTACCCCTAGAAATAAATCACAGGGACACCTTATCTAAAATAATCACCTGGACAACAAATGCATAAGTTAAAAGGTCAACGGTATTTATTAAGTGGTATGACCCTATTGAAAGGGATGGCCAGGAAAGCGCTTGGAGACCAGCTCAGGTCAAAAATGTTAGAAATGGCGGCAACTACAATGCCCCAACTTATGAACGCCCTCATTGAATTTAAGGAACAGCCCACACTGTGACGGTCTTACCGCCCCTCCTATGGCATGGCGAGGACACTTCAAGGAAGTGGCCAACGTCCCCCCTCGGGGGCAGGGGACTCACCAGCCGTTCTGGCAGAGGGGGGCTAGTCCGCACAGTGACCACCTGTACCTCAAAATTCCCGCCAATTATTAATTCATTTTTGTAAAGCCAAATTAGGTGAAGGCCGAAAGGCCAGGTAGCAATTGAAAAAGCAAGGGAGGGAGGGTGGGAATCCAGACTCAAAGAGGAAGCAGCATCATCTGACCCCTTTATATACCCCTGCATAAGCTACCACCCCTTTTCTACCTAATTGGCTACTCTATCAATCACGTGCACTTCTATGGGTAATGAACTATTCACACAACTTTATTAGGACAATCACAAAATTCACAGGCTCTTAAATGCCCTCATGCCTATACAGCCCTCGCTTAATCTATGTTCGATTACTGTTTATAGATTTTAGTTCTGCCTTTAATACCATTAATCCAGAAAAATGACCAAACTGTTAGATCTAGGAGTCAACAGTTCTATGTGTAACTGGATCGTGGATTTCCTGACCAACAGACCCCAGGCTGTGAGGTCAGGATCCATTCGCTCGTCTACTATAACACTTAACACAGGTTATAGCCGCCACCCCGCCAAGCACCTGCCGCCCATGCAACCCCCCCAATCCCCCGCAGCCTTACCTATCGCGCTGATCCCGGCGGCTCTGTTCTTCTGCTGAGGACCACCACAAAATGGCCACCCCCATACAGCAGACAGTTTCAGAGTACTGTGTGCTATATGGGGGCGGCCATTTTGTGGTGGTCCTCAGCAGAAGAACGGAGCCGCCGGGACCAGCGAGATAGGTAAGTCTGCGGGGGATTGGGGGGGGGGGGGGTGTGTAACTATAGCACTGCAGCCCCCGGCGCCCCCATATGCACAGCGCCCCCCCTCCCCCGCAGTGGCGGGGGCTGCGGTGCTATAGTTACGCCACTGATACAGGTGAACCTCAGGGCTGTGTGCTAAGCCCATTTCTCTATTCCGTTTTAACCTCCGACTGTACCCCAACTTATGGATCAAACACCATCATCAAATTTGCTGACGATACAACTGTTGTTGGTCTCATTAGTAATAATGATGAGACTGTTGTTGGTGATATTAGTAATAATGATGAGACAGATTACAGGGAGGAGATACATCGCTTGGCTACTTGGTGTAATGAGAATAATCGGGTCTTAATGTCAGTAAGATGAAAGAGCTTATCATAGACTTTAGGAAATCATTGAAAACTCAACACAAATCTCTTAAAATTGATGGAATGGATGTGGAACGGGTCTCTAGTTTTAATTTTTTGTGAACCCACATCTCTGACGACCTGACTTGGTCTGTGAATGTCAGCAGTTTAGCTCATCAACGCCTTTATTCCTGAGAGCCCTAAAAAGACACCGCTTATCGGTAGATATATAGTGGAACTTCTATCGCTGTGCGATTGAAAGCATCTTAACCAGCTGCGCTACGGTATTGCATGGGAGCCGTACAGTAGCAGAACGCAGGATGGCTCAGCGGGTAGTTAGGACAGCGGAGTGGATTGTTGGGACTTCGCTTCCAGCGGTGGTGGATATTGAGAAGAAACGTTGCTTACGACGGGCACGGAGTATTCTGAAGGACCCAACTCACCCGGCTCAGAGATTCTTCACATTCTAGTTGTCCGGAAGGCGTTTTAGATGCCTTAAGGCTAAAACAGATAAAAAAATAGCTTTTTTCCAAGAGCCGTTGTGGCCAAACCCCTCCCTTGTGATTGGGGCAGTCAGGGGTTAACAGCCTCTGCGGGGGACCCAGCTCCTGTACATGTGCAGGGAGCATGAGACCCACATCCCTGATTTGCCGGCGGTGTGAGCGGGAGAGAGAGAGGAAGGAGGAGGTGACCGCCGGGGAGGAGAGAAATGATGGTGGCCGAATAGTGGAGCGGGATCACGGAGCACCAGAGGCGGCCCTTGAAGCAAGTAGAGCTGGGGAGGAGAAGCCTGACGCGGTGGAGCCGGAGGTTGAAGGGGCGCGCCGGGAGTGACAGCCAGGCGCCTGTGATAGCTGGCAGAGGAGACACGACGCAAAGGAGCCAGGGAGCCTCGCGGTAGCACCAAGGGAAGCGGGAGCAGCCACACGGGGGAAGAGAGGTCAGTGACGGGGCAGAGAGTCACGCTCCTGTCCAGCAGGAGCACCCAAGCCGGGAGAGGGAGCCTGGCAGCAGGAGGCAGAGGGCCCAGTGGTCCCGTGAGGTGGCAGCAACCAGGAGGAGCAGTGGGACCCAACGGTGAGTCCCTTTCAACCCCCTTTGACCCTTCCGGGAGGCCATTCTATTCTCCCTGTCTGGACAGGGGAGATCCACCCAATATGGACAGTGCAGCCAAGGCTTGACCAATCAGGAGACATTCCAGCACCTAAGAGAAAACGGGAGAGGAAGGCAGCAGGGGACAGACTGAGTTTATTTAACCCCTTTGTTACCCACTGGCTCTATGTAGCTGAGAGCACTGGGGAAATCCCTAGTTGAACTTATTAATAAGCAGCATGCTGCTGATACTGCGCTGATGATTTTGAAAAGACTTGCCGGATGCTGATTGCCAGCCAATCAGCTTCCGGCAAGTCTTTTTCAAAATCTGGGGGGGGGGGGGGGGGGGGGGGAAGAAATGGCGACCAAATGACTGCCGCCCCGGGCACCGAAAGACCTAGTTTCGGCCCTGAGCAGGTTTTATTAATGTATAGTGGGGGGAGATCGGGTTTATATATTGCTGTATACTATATTGTATCTGACAGATGCTAAACTGTATTTGATTACTATGGTATGCATGGTAATAACAATAAAGTGTATTGTATCGTACTACCCTCCCCCACTCCATGGCTGAATCGTTACCCCATACTCCATGGCTGAATCTTTGCCCCTCCTACTCCATGGCTGACTCAGTATCCAAACTCCATGGCTGAATCACTGCCCCCCCCCCCCCCCCACTCCATGGCTGAATCAGTACCCTCACTCCATGTCTGAATCAGTACCCCGTACTCCATGGCTGTATCACTGCCCCACCCACTCCATGGCTGAATCAGTACCCCCGTACTCCATGGCTGAATCAGTACCCCGTACCCCATGGCTGAATAACTACCCCCCCACTCTGAGGCTGAATCAATACCCCACACACTCCCCCACTCTGCGGCTGAATCATTGCTCCCCCACTCCATGGCTGAATCAGTACCCCCCACTCCACGGCTGAATCAGTACCCCCACTCCATGGCTGAATCAGTACCCCTCCCACTCCATGGCTGAATCGTTACCCCATACTCGATGGCTGAATCAGTACCTCCACTCCATGGCTGAATCGTTACCCCGTACTCCATGGCTGAATCTTTGCCCCTCCCACTCCATGGCTGTATCACTGCCCCACCCACTCCATGGCTGAATCAGTACCCCCACTCCGCGGCTGAATCGTTACCCCATACCCCATGGCTGAATCACTACCCCCCACTCTGAGGCTGAATCAATACCCCCCACACACACTCCCCCACTCTGCGGATGAATCCTGCCCCCCAAACTCCATGGCTGAATCACCCCCCCCCCCCACTCCATGGCTGAATCAGTACCCTGGCTGAATCGTTACCCCGTACTCCATGGCTGTATCACTGCCCCACCCACTCCACGGCTGAATCAGTACCCCACTCCATGGCTGAATCAGTACCCCCACTCCGTGGCTGAATCGTTACCCCGTACTCCATGGCTGAATCATTGCCTCCCCCCCCCCCCACTCCACGGCTGAATCAGTACCCCCACTCCATGGATGAATCGTTACCCCGTACTCCATGACTGTATCACTGCCCCACCCACTCCATGGCTGAATCAGTACCCCCACTCCATGGCTGAATCGTTACCCCGTACTCCATGGCTGTATCACTGCCCCACCCACTCCACGGCTGAATCAGTACCCCCACTCCATGGATGAATCGTTACCCCGTACTCCATGACTGTATCACTGCCCCACCCACTCCATGGCTGAATCAGTACCCCCACTCCATGGATGAATCGTTACCCCGTACTCCATGACTGTATCACTGCCCCACCCACTCCACGGCTGAATCAGTACCCCCACTCCATGGATGAATCGTTACCCCATACTCCATGACTGTATCACTGCCCCACCCACTCCATGGCTGAATCAGTACCCCCACTCCATGGCTGAATCGTTACCCCGTACTCCATGGCTGTATCACTGCCCCACCCACTCCACGGCTGAATCAGTACCCCCACTCCATGGATGAATCGTTACCCCGTACTCCATGGCTGTATCACTGCCCCACCCACTCCATGGCTGAATCAGTACCCCCATCAATGGCTGAATCAGTACCCCCACTCCATGGCTGAATCAGTACCCCCACTCTGTGTCTGAGTGCGATACATTGGAGAACGCCGCTTCTCCTGTGGGTTCCAAATCAGCCGGAAGCAGAAACTTTTCCAGAACTCTCTTTCTCAATCCTATTTATGACATAAGATCATTATGGGACAGAATACAGATAATTTGTTGCTGTTTTCAGAAGATAATGGGAAATAAGAGAATAATTGGGCTGCAGAGGAACAGTCTATATTGGGTTTCATAGGAGAAATCTTCCTGTAAAAACCAGCTAATGAGTTAATTGTAAACAAGAGCTGGTAATGTAACGAGCGTCAGGGAATGTGATTGATGGGAGCTGCACCCTCCTTGTGTAAAAGAAGCAGGGAACAAACAGACGCTCATATAAATTATTCAGAGGGTGCTGAGAACAAACACAGGCTGATGGGCGCCCCCTTCCGCCTCTCCAAATGACATTACTGCCTTCCAGCTGCTGGAAATGAGTTATGTGTGGTAAGTACACAGGGAGCAGTCACTGCCCCCCTCCCCCTCTCCATTAACCCACCAGGTAGATACTCTCCAGGACCGTCCATCTCTCACCTGGCCCTTGTAGGATGGATACAATATATAGCTAATGTCCTTTATTTGTACAGGTATACTCCTTCCCTTCATCTGCTGGTAATGTCCAGGTGGCTGGCAGCATTGATGCCAGCGCACAGTACTACTGACCCTATCTGCGGTCCTATATACCACTGTTGGGCCACCAGAACACAGATTCTCTGTAACACTGTACATCCACCCGGGGCTCGTCTTGCAGCCCTGTGGCTCCCAATTGTAGGATCTCCCCCTATCCTCGGCCGGCTATCGTCCACAGTGGACTGTAGTATATAACACATATAGGGGCAGATGGCGCTTATCGCGCCGCTATAATACTTCCTGCTTCGCCTCATTAACGAGGCGAAGCAGGAAGGAACATCGACAAGATTCTCTGCCGAAGCAGGGGAGCGCTAACTCCCCCCTCCGGTGATGTCCCCTCCTGGAGGTAGCGCATTAGTTTACACTGATGCGCTGTCTCCTGTCCCCCGCTACTCACGCGAGATCCCCAGCGCAGCCCAGACCTAACAGCAGGGACAGCGCTGTCCCTGCTGTTTAGATAGGGCTTCGGCAGCCTGATGCTGGCGAAGCCACAACCAGCAGCAGGCGGAACGGTCAGCGATGCTGACCGTTCATACATTCGGCCTGCTATCATTTAGATAGCAGCGCCGATATGGACAGGGGCGCATCTCGGCTCCTTCATACATGGGGGAGAAGCGGTATCAGTGCACATAACGTGTGCCAATACCCCTTCTCCCCCATAACGCCCAGTCATACATCTGTCCCAGTGAGAGCTGCAGGTAACACCACCTGTAGACACTGGAGAGAGGTGGGATATATGACTGCCCCATAGATAGGCCCCATCTCTTATATATTTAGCCAGATGTGTCACTCATTCCCTGTGTATATAACGCTCCCGCCCAGCTGGATACACTAATCCGCCCCCCCAGGAAAAAGTGTTCTATGTGTATACCGTTCTACACACCCCACCCCCTTGATATCACCTCCCCCCGCCCAGCCAGGGCTACAGTACACGCCCACCATCCACCATTACTCCACAGCCACCATACACCATTACTCCGGCACCCCCCCCCCCCCCCTCTGACAACACCCGCAACCCCCCTCCCGCGATTCGCGGGCCCCCGCGACCCCCCTCCCGTGATCCGCGGGCCCCCGCGACCCCCCTCCCGCGATTTGCGGCACCCCCGTGACCCCCCCACACGATTCGCTGCACCCCCCCGCGATCCCCCATCCCACGATTCGCGGGACCACCATGACCCCCCTCCCACAATTCGCGGGCCCCCTGTGCTCCCTCCTGCGAATTTCAGACCCAAGGCCCCTCCTGCGATTCGTGGACTCCCCTCTCGCTATTCACGGCACCCCCAGTGGACCCCCTCCCGTGATTTGCGGCCCCCCACGATCCCCCTCCCGCGATTCACGGCACCCCCGCAAATCACGGCATCCCCGCGCCCCCCTCCCATGATTCGCTGCGCCCCCTCCTGCGATTTGCAAACCCACGCCCCCCTACCGTAATTCACGGCACCCCCTTTCTGCGATTTGCGGCCCCCAGAGACCCCCCTCCCGCGATTCTAGCCCCTCCCTGCGCCCCCCCTCCCGCGATTCATGCCCCCCCGGAATTTGCGGACCCCCTCCCGCGATTCACGGCCCCCTCCCGCGATTTGTGGACCCCCTCCTACGATTCACGCCCCCCCTCCCGCAATTCGCAGCACCCTCCTCCCGCGATTCGCGGCCCCCCACGACCCCCCCTCCCGCAATTCATGACACACACTCCCCGCACCCCCTCCTGCGATTCGCGGACCCCCGAGCCCCCCTCCCGCAATTCACGCCACACCCTGCGCCCCTCCCGTGATTCACGGACCCCCACAACCCCCCCTCCCGCAATTCACTGACCCCCACAACCCCCCTCCCGCAATTTGCGGACCCCCCCTTTGCGCGATTCAAGGCCCCCCGTGCCCCCTCCCGCGATTTGCGGGGCCCCGCCCCCTCCCGCTAATTGCAGATCCCCGCACCCCCCCATCACACAATTTGCAGACCCCCTGACCCCCTTCTGGAAATCCCCCCCCCCCAGCGGACCCTAGCGACCCCGCTCCTGCATTTCACATACCCCCGTGAGAATGGGGGATCCTGTACCACCACAAGCAGGTGCCACCCCTAGGTGGGAAATCTGGCCCTAGCTGCTGCGCTGCAGGTTCCCCCACTGCCAGAAGTGTCCCCACGGTCCTCTGCACCAGCACTACAACTTTTATCAATGTCTTGCCCACATACCACTATTATACAGCCTCCTGCTCTCATGCACGCTCACTCCCTCCCAGTGGGAGGAGACGCTCACCCACTGCCGGGAGCTGCATACTGTCCCCCACCCTCCTCCAGTTCTAGGGATGCCCATCGACCATCAATGATTTCAAATCATCGATGGTTTATGGCCAATGTTGAAGACTTTTGCCATCGATGTGGGAGGACCAGATGGTTTTCCTACATCAATGGCAAAGGAGAACCGATCACGTTTCAAATTTTTTTTAAGGTGCCGGGACACAGAGCATAGCTCCACCCCCCACACCCGGAAGTCCCACCACCGAGTTCTGATTGAACCACGGCCTATTCAGTCAGATATAATGGATGACCATCGATAGCTACAACAATCGATGGTTATCCAAGTAATATGTTACTACTATCGATGGCATGGTGCAAACTCATCATCAATGTCAACCATCGATGGCGTCTGCACCAATGCCCACCCCTACTCTGCAAAAGCCAAAAACCTTTACTACCCCTCATGCCCACACACCTCTATCAATGCCCTGCCTCCTGTTCTCCTGCCACGTAACTTCCATCAGTGGGGAGCCGCTCACCCTGTGTTGCCCACATTCCCCTATCATGCTTTACCACCCAGCCTCCTGCTCTCATGCACCCTAACTCCCACCCAGTAGGCAGAGACACTGACTCAGGGCCACCGTCCTGTACTCCTGTGCTGCCACGCTGGACCCTCACCCACTGGCAGAAGCTGCACAGTGTCCCCCACCCTCCTCTTTAGTCCCCCTTATGCCCACACAACCCTATCACTACCCAGCCTCCTGTTTTCCTGTGTCGTGACCTCCGCCAGTGGGGAGCCGCTGACTCAAAAACACCCTACTATACTGTTGCGCACACACACACACACACACCTAGACAACACGCACACCCCCCCACACACACCCACAAATGTCACTGTACCCTCCACACTATCAATGTACATCTTACTCTGTAACCTCTTTTTAATTAAACAAAACAATACACACCCCCTTCCAAATCATATGCTCTCTATTTAACACATTTCACCTATAACTCAAGTTGCAATACAGGCATCTTACATACTAACCATATTTCTCATATACAAACGTTCACAAATTAAGGGGGCGCAGCCCCTTACGTCGGTGTGAAGAGCGCCCGTAGTGCGCGATGAATCACCTAGTAGTGCAGTATATTCTATATAATAAGTTGAAGAGTGTGTGTGCATGCGTGTGTGCGTGTCTGTTGCATTGCAGACACACTGGGCCTTATTCTGGTCTGTGCGTACTTTCCCGCACTCTTTCGGATGGCATTTTTTAGCCATCTGCGCATGCGTGGGCAACGCTATGCGCATGTGCCACGCAAGGTCTCCGTACTTGTTCTCACCAATACCGTACAGAAATGTGCACCGCATTCACTCGGGAAATATGGGCGTAATATGGGCGTCATTTGGAACTACACAGGGGCGTAGTTTCAAAGTGGGCTAAACTGGGCGTAAACATGGGCGTACACGAGGGAGTGCACTAATTATGGTACGCGTACATTCGGACAGCACACCGAATGCACGCGAACAAAAAGGCAGGAAACATGCGGTCATCATAAGCAAGTATTGCTTTGCGGACACCACTCGGTCATGCGCTAGGCATTCGGAACGCCCAATCAGTACGGGCGCACCTCAACCAATTTCAGCTGAACACAATACAATCCACTCCTTACTCATAATTACTCATGATGTAAGGGTTAATCTAAAGTGGTAGTAAAGTGTTTAATTATCAATTTGAGAAATATTAGATGACCATTAAAAACAATCCCTTTTTAATGAGGTTGCCTAATTGCATAAGTGGGTCATGTTACAGATTTCGGTGTTCAGATAATAGTGGTGATTTGTGCGTAAATACACCGCATCGGTGCGTACGGGCAGGTTCCCGTCCGTTCTGACGCGGTAAGACCGTGCATACGCTGTAAGACCGTGCAGAATATGTGTGTGTCCACCGCACACGCAAAGGTTTGGATGTCGTCCGTAAACACGGCCTCTTCTTAAAGAGTGAGTCCGTCCGAATGCGGAGGAACGGTGGACGTTTCTTCGTACGATGTCCGCACAGCGTGGCGTGCGGACCGCTCCGAAATAAATCGGAAATATACGCACCAACCAGAATAAGGGCCACTATGACACTCAGAGCCACCAAATTCAGAAACAAGATACCTCTGGACCCCGGTGGTGTGCACCTCGCAGCCGTTTTTGGGAAATTTCACTTAGAAATTTAAAAAACACCAAGGTTTAATTTGCCTTCATTGGGCAGTATTCAATGAGACTATTCTCCGTGCATGGCGAAAGTTTTTTTTTCGCTCGCCATGCACTCGCCGTGTTATTGCGGAGATTCTCCATGTTTGGAGATTCTCCGTCATGGGACTTTACACAGTATTCAATGTGACTGAGACTCGCCGCCCCTCGCGGCGAGTCTCAGCCAATCCGGCGTATGAGGTGATTGTGAACCCCTGCGGCGTCAGCCTAAGGACGGCGGCAGGCAGGGAGATGGAAGTCTCCATGCCTTCCCCAGAACTTATGTGGGGGAGGTGGGCTCCCCGAGAGCCAGGCAGCACAAGCTGCCCCCGGGAGAGCCAGCAGGGGACTGGGTATTCACTGCACCCGATCGTGCATATGTAATGATCGGGAACAGTGAATATATGAATATCTAATGAGCGGCTCCCGGCCCCCTGCTGGCTGCTCTGTGTATAAAAAATATATATATTTTTTTAATTAAATATATTTTCATGTTCTGTAAGCACATGAATAAAAATAGCATGCCCTTTCTCAGAATAAAATTCCTGATTTTTTTTTACATCAAATTTAAAAAAACAACAACATTATTTTAAAAGTTCACTTTCCACTTCACCATGAAAAGATGGCGAGTGATACATGCAGAGGCACAGAGAAATTAACCTAGAAATTTATTATCTGTCTTCTCATTGAATACACTCATGGCGAGTGACGGTGAGAGACGGCGAATCTCAATGCAAAATCCTATTGAAAAGACACGGCGATTGGCGGCGAGTATCAAATGGAGTACCATCCATTATTCACTGTTCGCCGACGGCGAAAATATCACATTGAATAGGGTTGTTCGCTTTTTGAGTCCAAAATTCTCCGACCAATGCGAAAAAAGCAGAAATTCGCCATAAAACACGGCGAATTTTTCCCATTGAATTCTTCCCATTGATGATCTGGGGAAAAGATTGACGATCTGGGAAACTGTTGACGAAGGAACAACCCCATACCTGAGGCGAAATGTAATAGGGTGCGATTTTTTAGACTAAAAAAAAATCGCACCAAATCGCACCTTTAAAAATCGCATTTTTTGCCGCGAATTCGCATATGTAATGAGATGCGGATTTGCCGCGATTTCGGCCGATTTTTAGTCATGAAAATGTGCGCATTTTCATAAATGCGATTTTGTGCTAAAAAAAAAAGTTAAAAAAAAAACGGCGTGGGGTCCCCCCTCCTAAGCATAACCAGCCCCGGGCTCATTGAGCCGGACCTGGTTCCAAAAATACGGGGGACAAAAAGCATAGGGGTCCCCCGTATTTCTGAAACAAGCCCCGGACTCTTGGACCGGTCCTGGTTCCAAAAATACGGGGGACAAAAAAATCTGGGGGTCCCCCGTATTTTGAAACCAGCACCGGGCTCCAACAGCCCGCGGTGTCATGCCACAGCCGGGGGACACTTTTTATACAAGGTCCCCCGGCCAAAACATGAGCACCGTGGCTGGTCAGCCTTGGACGGGGTACCTGGAGGAGTGGGGACCCCCCCAATAAAGGGGTCCCCCCCCCAGGCTTCACCCGTCCAGGGTTGAAGCCCGGGGCTGTCACTGGCGTCCGTGGCCAGTGGACGCCGGCCTGATAGGGTTAAATCGATCATACGTTACATTGCTTTATACCGGAGAACTACAAGTGCCAGCAGACCTCCCCCGCATGCTGGGACTTGGAGAACCACAAGTCCCAGCATGCGGGGCATTAATGGGCCCGCTGGGACTTGTAGTCCACTTGTAAAAAGAATGTTTATAAAAAACACACACACAGAGAAGTAAAAGTTTATTACACACACACCTCACTTTTACACCAGCGTTACTTACCATTCCTGGATCCAGCGCTGGTCTGGCTGCTTCACAGCCGGCTCCCCCCGCACTGACAGGCAGCGGGGAGAACCGGCTTTCTCCGTTGCCTCTAACAGCTTCTGTAGCGCTGTCCCAGTGCTACAGAGGCTGAGAGCGCGATTGGCTGAGCTATGCGTCTCCATGGATCGATTTAACCCTATCAGGCCGGCGTCCACTGGCCACGGACGCCGGTGACAGCCCCGGGCTTCAGCCCTGGACGGGTGAAGCCTGGGGGGGGGACCCCTTTATTGGGGGGGTCCCCACTCCTCCAGGTACCCCGTCCAAGGCTGACCAGCCACGGTGCTCATGTTTTGGCCCGGGGGACCTTGTATAAAAAGTGTCCCCCGGCTGTGGCATGACACCGCGTTCTGTTGGAGCCCGGTGCGTGACATACCTCCCAACTGTCACGATTACAGCGGGACAGTCCCGATTTTCGGGTCCTGTCCCGCTGTCCCACCCGCGGCAGGCATTGTCCTGCTGCGGGGGGTGGCAGTTGCATGCGCACAGCGTCTTTTCTCGTATGAAAATGAGGTTGCGGCTAATTAGCATAATCCGCGACCTCATTTGCATACGCCCCGCCCCCTTTTCGGGCGTATAGAAATACGAAGTTGGGAGGTATGCCCACATTCACTACAACACGCACCCAAAAACTGCACAATACACAGAACACACACACACTTAAACATTGCACAGATACACACAGCACACTACACACACACACATAACACACCACTCACAGTAAAACACCCACCCACATTCACTACAACACGCACCCAAAAACAGTATAATACACAGAACACACACACTTAAACATTGCACAGATACACACAGCACACTACACACACACATTTATAAGTAACACACCTTATGCCAACATTGATAGTGGTGGTATGAACTATCCATGTTGGCATGGAGTTAAGTTAGTTTATTTTAGATAGTTTGTGGCAAGCATAGAACCCCCCCGTGAAACTACACAAGTACCACCACATACACTACAACACACACACAAAAACAGTACAACACACACAAACACATAAAAAATTGAATTTGTTTATTTAACAGTCTGTACCGGCAAATAAAAACTGTACCTAATGTACCGTTTTTTTCCCCATATCCGTCTCTGCGCTCCCCGGCCGGTTGCACTGAGAAATCTTTGTCCTGGCCAATGCACCCATTGAGCAATACAAAGTGGGTACACTGCACTCACCCTGTTAGTCAGTTGGATGTTAGGCACTGCTCTGCCTTAAGGGTTTCCCAGACCCTTTTGGTTCATAGATAATGTTTGGTCGATGGGCATGAGCGCTGCATGTATTTGTTTGAATGTTGTTTGAAACATTGTTTGAATGTTATGAGTGTAAGAAGTTGAAGAATAAGACTGAGATGAAGATTTGTCACATTATAGTGTACAATTTACTCAATAAATCGTGAAATAAATAAGTGTACATAGAAGTACAATCAAGAAATTAAAGTAGGATTAAAAAATAAATTCTGATTCAAACTGATAATTGTTTGGAGGGGGGTGGGTTGCAAAAAAAATCTATAGGTGGAGGGGGGTGTGGATATTGTGGGCATAATTGGTGTTTAGTACACCTACAGGGGGTCCCCAGTTGATGAGAAATTTTCACTACAGTTTCACCGTAGGGGGATTTCCAATTGGGGTTCAAGTGGTCTTTTAGGGACCCCTTTACAATCCCGTTGGTCTCTTCTCCTGGAGCCTACGGTCTCCCTCAGTGATTGACTATCATTAAGAGAGACCGTAGGCTCAAGAAGAGACCTACGGGATTGTAAAGGGTCTCTAAAAGACCACCTGGACCCCAATTGGGAATCCCGCTATGGTGACACTGTGACCGTGACACTGTATTGAAAATCCCATCAATTGAGGACCCCCTGTAGGTGTACCAAACCCCAATTATGCCCACAATATCCATGCCCCCCACCTATAGATTTATTTCGCAACCCACCCCCATCCAAACAATTATCAGTTTGATAATTAATCCTAATTTCATTTTGTGATTGTACTTCTATGTACAGTTATATATTTTTTTCCCCAATTTATTGAGTAAATTGTACACTTTAACATGGCAAATCTTTATCTCAGTCTTATTCTTCAACTTTTTACACTCCACACCTTATCAATACACCCATTGATGATTGCGATGGCTGGATCGGTGGATTGGCCCAGCGGGTGAAGGGAAGAATTTGGCCCATTGCACCCTTTCCCAGTGGTGCATTGCAGTGGTGCGGGTAGCGTGCGTCGCATCATGACGTCATGTGGCCAGGCCCGCGGATCTGCTCCCACACTCAGGGGCTGCCCCACTGTTTGGTAGAGATGCCCGGTGCATGTGCTTTACAGATCCCCAGACCTCAGAGACTGCTGCAGGCAGCAATGGCAGGGAGCGTTGAATTTTTTATTAATTACGGCGCGGTAAGTAACGCCCACCCCGGTCTTCACGCACTCAGCACCTGTAATTACACATCCTAGAAACTGTACCATTGAAAGTATAGAAATGGAGGTGTGGCCACGTCCCTTTCTGATTTTGTACCAATTTCTGACCCTCGGATGTTGGAGGATATGTCATACAGTAGGTGCTAAATCTCAGGAGTGGATATGGAATTCATCAACACATACAAGTTATCAACTCAGGAGCATTGTGTTTCAAACAACAACACCACACCTGATTTCATTGCCGTCATTGAGTATCAATGCAAACACATTCTACCATTATGGTGAAATCCAAGGGCGGATTGGCCTACCGGGAAACCGGGCTGTTTCCTGGTGGGTCTGCATATTTTTACTGTAAACGGCCGCCCTACCTCCTTAACAGGGCCGGCCGCGGCATCTCCGTTCATTGTGCCCTTATTAAAGATGGCCGCGGCCGGCACAGTTCAAATGGCCGCGAGAAGGGCTGGTGCGCATGGGCGGGCGCACGCAGCTGCTCCCGCGGTCCACAGAAAGGCTTCCTGCTCTCCCCACGTGATCCAGCCCTCCCAGTTCCAGCAGTGCGCAGGATTGTTGTTGGGCTCAGGGCTGGATCCGATGGGTGGCACTGCGGCAGTGGCAGCAGGACTACAGTACCCAGCACGCAGAGGAGAGGAGCACTCAGCAGCAGCAGCACACAGGTTAAACAAGTTAATATATATATTTATACTGTATATATAGGTGGATGTCCGGCACTCCTCTCGACCCTCAGAATCAGGGCATAACGGTGTGTGGCATATGTATGATGGGCATTACGGTGTGCGGCATATGTATAATGGGCATCACGGTGTGTGGCATATGTAAAATGGAGCATCACGGTGTGTGGCATGGGTATAATGGGCATCAGGGTGTGTGGCATATGTATGATGGGCATTACGGTGTGCGGCATATGTATAATGGGCATCACGGTGTGTGGCATATGTATAATGGCATCAGGGTGTGTGGCATATGTATGATGGGCATTACGGTGTGCGGCATATGTATAATGGGCATCACGGTGTGTGGCATATGTATAATAGGCATCACGGTGTGTGGCATATGTATAATGGGCATCAAGGTGTGTGGCATATGTATAATGGGCATCAAGGTGTGTGGCATATGTATAATGGGCATCAAGGTGTGTGGCATATTTATAATGGCATCACGGTGTGTGGCATATGTATAATGGTGTCAGGGTGTGCAGCATATGTATAATGGGCATCACGGTGTGTGGCATATGTATAATGGCATCAAGGTGTGTGGCATATGTATAATGGGCATCACGGTGTGTGGCATATGTATAATGGAGCATCACGGTGTGTGGCATGGGTATAATGGGCATCAGGGTGTGTGGCATATGTATGATGGGCATTACGGTGTGCGGCATATGTATAATGGGCATCACGGTGTGTGGCATATGTATAAGGGCATCAGGGTGTGTGGCATATGTATGATGGGCATTACGGTGTGCGGCATATGTATAATGGGCATCACGGTGTGTGGCATATGTATAAGGGCATCAGGGTGTGTGGCATATGTATGATGGGCATTACGGTGTGCGGCATATGTATAATGGGCATTACGGTGTGTGGCATATGTATAATGGGCATCAGGGTGTGCGACATATGTATAATGGGCATCACGGTGTGCGGCATATGTATAATGGGCATCAGGGTGTGCGACATATGTATAATGGGCATCACGGTGTGGGGCATATGTATAATGGTGTCAGGGTGTGCGGCATATGTATAATGGGCATCACTGTGTGCGGCATATGTATAATGGGCATCACGGTGTGTGACATATGTATAATGGCCATCAGGGTGTGCGGCATATGTATAATGGGCATCACGGTGTGTGGCATATGTATAATGGGCATCACGGTGTGTGGCATATGTATAATGGCATCAAGGTGTGTGGCATATGTATAATGGACATCACGGTGTGTGGCATATGTATAATGGGCATCAAGGTGTGTGGCATATGTATAATGGGCATCAAGGTGTGTGGCATATTTATAATGGGCATCACGGTGTGCGGCATATGTATAATGGGCATCACGGTGTGTGGCATATGTATAATGGAGCATCACGGTGTGACATATGTATAATGGGCATCACGGTGTGTGGCATATGTATAATGGTGTCAGGGTGTGCGGCATATGTATAATGGCATCAAGGTGTGTGGCATATGTATAATGGGCATCAAGGTGTGTGGCATATGTATAATGGCATCAATGTGTGTGGCATATGTATAATGGCATCAGGGTGTGCGGCATATGTATAATGGGCCTTGGTGAAATAGGCCACGCCCCATACTGATAGGCCACACCCAAAAAATTGGGGTGTGGCCTCTGGAATGCAACACCACTCACCCCCCCATTTTGATGCCATTTTTCAGCAATTTTGGAGATAAAAAAACCCCAAGGTTTTCCCGGGCAACGCCGGGTGGGTCAGCTAGTAATACATATAGAGAGCTGCGGGTAACGCCACCTGTAGACACTGGAGAGAGGTGGGTTATATGACTGCTCTATAGATAGGCCCCAGAGGGCAGTACGCTGCCTTCGTCATCCGCCCTCCCCCAGCAGGCGTACATACTTTGGGCGCACCCACCATTTTTCTGGGGCACGCCCAATAAATGCCCAGGGTCCACCCCCCGCCCACTTCTTGTCAATCACGCTGCGATTGACTTGCATAGAGAAATATTTGCCAAAGTCGTTCACAGTCGGGCCTAGCGCATTGTGACCAATGCGCATGTACAGTTGCCCAAACGTCGGCCAGTGTCCGAATTCATAGCTGGCGAGAACAGATCTGAATGAGGCCTAATGCAAAAGTTTCATGTTCGCTTTAAAATGTTTGGTGCCCTACACACCCTGTGCTGCCGCAGCATTAACGACCCAGTGGCACCAAACATTTGTGGCATAATTATAACGGGAGCCGTGTGCAGTGCACATGGGCCCCTGAGTCCAGGGGGCCCACACAGCATAAAATGCACCCATTTTTTTTAAACCACAGCCCTTTGAAGACCCATGACAACAGCAGCAGTGTCTGCAGAGAACTGCGCCAGCGCATTACAGTCGGAGTCCTCCAGTGTTCAGACATTAGCACTGCACAGCTTCCGGCAGGGAGGAGGGGCCAACTCCCCGCGTTCAATGATCATCTCTGTACATATATACAGCTAAGCCGAGCAGGCCATGTAGGCGAATGCCCCGGGCGCAGGAACGTGCCCAGCTGGCACAGCTACAACCTTGCCTAGGGCACCAAATTGGACAGGGCCAGCTCTGTGCTACCTACAGGGGTTGCACATTCTCCCAGTGTCACATGCGATGACCCCGGAAGAACGGAGGAGGGTCCCGCAGTGACGTCCCCAGGCCGTAAGAATGTGAAGGTGATATTGTTCGGAGGGCGGTGCGAGGAAAGTAAAAGTTCACTTACTGTCACACTCGGCTGAGCCTGGCCAATCACAGCGGCCGCCCCATCACCGGGGTGACGGTGTGACTTTCAGTAGCTGCATGCCTCATTTAGCCCCAGTAATAACCTAATTGGACTGGAAAAATGCAAGGACAGGAGCGTGAAAGCAAAATCACAACAGCTTAGCAGAGTTTACCAAGCCATCGGAAAATGGGAGATGGCGCGGATAAGGGAGCTTTACACATTGCCCAGTCCTAGGTGTTTGCATTTAACCCCTCACCCCTCACTGCGTGACATCACAAATACCGGTATCACTGACGTAGCCAATCTCCAGGGATTGCAGCAGGTTATTAAATGTCATTTGCACACCAGGGAAACCGCTGCAGCTGCCCGTCTGTGGGAAATCGCATCTTCCGCAATGGGGGACTTATGAAGTGTTGGAGAGAAGGTTTCAAACAATCAGTTTCTGTGGTTTTTCTAGCACAGCCTAAAAATGACAGTTAGGAGCTGAAGAGTTGATACTTTGGGGTACATTGACGGTACTCTTTACTTGGAAGGGCGCCCATCTCGGCCATCTCGGGCATTGAATGCACTAAAAAATCGGGTGCGATGCGACCGACGAGATGCCCGAGATTTCCCATAGGGAACAATGTTAAATGTCTCAATTGACCCGATTTTCCTGTTCAATGCCTGAATTGACCCAATTTTTCCATAGGAAACAGTGTTAAATGGGCCACAGAGGCCAAATAGGCACCCTGAAGTGAATAATGGCCACCCGAATTGTTAACGCCACCCCACGATCAACGTCAACCCGAAGCGTGGCGAGCCCGCGAGGGGCGGCGGTACGCGTCCTAAGACCTTTTCATACCCCCACTATCCACGTCGTGGATAGTGGGGGTATGAAAAGGTCGTAGGACGCGTACCGCCGCCCCTCGCGGGCTCGCTGCGCTCGCCACGCTTCGGGTTGACGTTGATCGTGGGGTGGCGTTAACAATTCGGGTGGCCATTTCACACTTCAGGGTGCCTATTTGGCCTCTGTGGCCCATTTAACATTGTTTCCTATGGAAAAATCGTGTCAATTGAGGCATTGAACAGGAAAATTGGGTCAATTGAGACATTTAACATTGTTCCCTATGGGAAATCGCGGGCATCTCGTCGGTCGCATCGCACCCGATTTTTTAGTGCATTCAATGCCCGAGATGCCCGAGATTTTTTACTAACGATGCCCACGATCAAAATCGTGGGCGCCGTTCTAAGTAAAGAGTTCCACATTGACTAATATGAGAGTTGCCCATAGCAACCAAACAGATTATATCTATTATCTTCTAGAAGGTGCGTAATTAAAAGGATATGGTCATTTGGTCTACAGCAACTAGGTCGACACCACAAGGTTGACATTCAGCAAGGTCCACATGGATGAAAGTCGACATGGTTCTAGGTCGACATGGGTTTAGGTCAACAAGTCATTAGGACGACACAAGCATTAGGTCAACATGGGCAAGGTCAACAGTCGAAAGGTTGACATGGGGTTTTCCCCTGTTATTTGAGCCGACGTGCCGACAGGTGGTATTTCATGCCCTACCCTCCACTAGGGTGTGGTGCGAGAATAAGATGGTGTGCCGAGCGTAGTGAGCGATGTGAGGGGATGCGGTGCACTTCAAACTGTGTCCATGTCAACAGTGTTGACATTCGGGTAAAAAAACTGTGAAAAACCCCATGTCGACCTTTTGACTGTGGACCTTGCCTATGTTGACCTAATGCTTGTGTCGACTTAATGACCCTGTCGACCTAACCCATGTCCACCTACGACCATGTCGATCTACACCCATGTCCACCTACGACCATGTCGACCTAGTGGTGACCAAATGATCCACACCCTATCTGGGTGGAGGTGCTAAAGTCCCTGGAGGTGAAGGGGATCCTGATGATTTCCCTCCGAGGTCCCCACCGCGTCCCCTCCCTGTCCCGAGGTCCCCACCGCGTCCCCTCCCCGTCCCGAGGTCCCCACCGCGTCCCCTCCCCCTCCCGAGGTCCCCACCGCGTCCCCTCCCCGTCCCGAGGTCCCCACCGCGTCCCCTCCCCCTCCCGAGGTCCACACCGCGTCCCCTCCCCCTCCCGAGGTCCCTGCTCTGCGCTAGGAGAGCCCTTACTGGAATTTAGCAGCGGAGCTGCCTTCTGTCCTGTTGTGGAAAGGATTCCATTACATATTGTGGGTATCATGCACCTGGTTACATAAACGCCCTGTCTAGCAGAGCAGGGACACCAGCGTGGGGACTTTGGGTCCCATCTATCATTGATCGGGAAATCCTCACTTTGGGGTGATGTACTAAGCCTTGGGAAGTGATAAAGTGGGGAGAGATAATGTACCAGCCAATAACTCCTGACAATAGCACACTCCTGGATCCTACCTGCCGACTTTGTAAAACTCCTCTCCAGGAGAAGCCCAGAGAGGAGTGAAATGGGGTCGGGACGAAGCTAAGTTTCGGGGGTCGGAACGGGGCAAAAGGGGGTTGGGGCGAGGCTGACGTCACCAAGCCCCGCCCCCACGACAGATAGCCGCATTCATTTGTGGGTCTGTGGATGGGGGAGGGGCTAAAATGATGCGAAATTACGCAATTTTAGCCCCTCCCCACGAAATTCGGGATGTTATACCACGGGGAAGGGGGGAGCGGGGGAGCAGGGGCTGTGGTGATAATGCGGGATACTTACCCACCTTCCCGGGGGGCCATTCCAGCAGGGCAGGCAGGTATGTCCTGGATGTGGCCACTGTATGATATCGTTCAGTGTGTAGGTCATATATATTGTTATATATCATCGTTCACGGGAACGTTGTTAATGACATCATCCAGTGCGTGCTTCGCTGAAGTACATAGACCCATAAAGGGCACATTTACTGCGAATGGTGTTGGACTTTTACATAACACAATCTGAACATCGCTGGAATGTTTCAGACTCTATCGTAAACGTTCTTTTTATTTCTTCCGATTATGTTGATATGAATCGGTATCAGTCTGAGTCACAGCAATGAACAGATCGGTATGACCGGCTTTTATACGTTCTAGAGATATTACAGTGTTAACATTTTATAGGAAAAGTTGCAAAAAAATATTATTCTTTACAGTGGGACTACAGGTCCCAGCCAGCCTCCTCTGGCATCTCGGTACTTGTAAAACCACAAGTGGCAGGATGCCGTGACAGTAATTGGCTGCTGGCACCTGTACCCTTAAATTGTAAAATATCTTAAAAAATCAGGAAAAAATATATGTGTGAGCAGCGCTCTGTAGTATAAGGGGATGAAACAGTCCAGAAATAAAGACTGCAGCTCCCTGTTAACCAACACAGCATCCAGGGTCAGGATGAATCCACATTTATAAAATACCGAGAACAAAGGGGCGCTCCGTGGTGCATGTAAATGACATTTTATATAGAGTATACACTCATAAAACAGATAAAAGCAGTCGCTCGTACCAATGAGTAAAACGCTGTGGGCTGGTTACCACAAGACCTAGATATAAATACCCGGGGCACACCGCTCCGATGTGAAGTCCACAAACACCAAGATAAGGGGAACCACATACGCTGGATTGCACTCCCGGGACTCCAAACCATAGGCCGGGGAGACACGCCGGGTGGGACGCCGGTTCACACAGAGCACGGGTATTACATACCCTAACACGTTTCGTCAGAGGGCGTCCTCTGATGAAGTACGCCTGGGGTGTACAAAGGCTTTGCACCGGTCCTGATCCTATATGATTTTGCAGCAATGGAAGCACTTTACAGCCGCTGGAACTCGCAAAACAAAAACGCTCCCCATACATGGGACAGCGCACAATATTGGGCCCAATTCAGACCCATTCGGAAGGACTGCACGATAATCCAACGATCGTATATGCGCATGGTACGCAGTGCGCATGTGTGAGCTGTCCATCTGAAGGCAGCTTACAGGATGATTGACACCCTGCGGACATTTGGGGGTGGTAACGCAGTGGTTTTTTTTTGGAGTGCCCCAGAAAATGCAGGTATTGCCCGGCCGTCGGGAGGGAGGGACGCTGACGTCATCTGAGGCCTCCGTCTCCCCCTCGGCCTTTGCAGCTCTGAGTGAGTCTAGGTTTACTTGTGCTGCATCATACGTGCGCACCACCCGGAGTGTCCGAGGGGACCTGATGATGATGTCATCATGGACCCCCCCCCCTGCTGTGCAAGGCCTGTAATACCAGCATTTCACAGCAGGGGTGTGGTCATGGTGATGCGATCGTATTGGCTATGTCCCCCACAAGGCTCAGTTGTTGAGCTCCGCCTCCAGTCCCACCCCTTTAGCAGCATACCCGCCGGCCCTGCCCCCTGCTTCCTCTAGCAGGCTGCCATCTCCCGGAGACAGCGTTTACCCGCTTACCGGGCTCCGAGCACTTGCAGCCCAGCAAGCAGGGTGTGAACCAGGCCCATTGTGCGAATAAAAACTGGAACCTGAGTTTAATAGGATCGACTCCATAGCATGAAACTAATGGGAATACTGAATCTTCATGTTCCCAGGGTAGTGAAAGGGTTAACCAGTGAGGGATACAGGGATCTGGTCTCAGGGTCATTCATTCACTGACCACGGGTCACATGACTTACACAATTCAGAGAAACCAGAGAACACACCGTGTGTGTGTGTGGGGGGGGGGGGGGGGGGGGGCTGCATGTGCCATTAATGACTGATAGGTAATTCCTTAGCAGTGAGAGGAAGCTGCTGCTGTGGCCGGGATGTAGCGGCAGATGATTTTGGTGCAATTTTTACTCGAGATGTGCGGCGGCCACTTTTTCGGGTTTTGAATCTGGATCTCCCTTCGTGTTTTGGATCTGGATTGGTTTTGACAAAACCACCCTTGCGGGTTTTGGATTTGGATTTTTATGAAAAAATGCTAAAAATGGCTAATATAACAGAATTTGGGCCTGTTTTTGCCCCTAAAGTATTATTATACTCAATAACATTAGTTTCCACTCATTTCTAGTCAATTTTGATCACTCCACCGCTCACAAAATTGTTTTCATTTACTGTAGTTGGGCCAAAAGGGTATACTGAGGTAGCTGGATGACTAAGCTAAGCGACAGCAGTCGGCATCACATACATGTGGACCTTACACTTCCAACCTGGCAGAGCGGCACTGCAGGGGCAGACAGGGTGGCAGTTTAATAAACTACCCCAAAAAAAGAGAAATGCTCCAAAGAGCAAAAAATACAAAGAGGTGCAAAAAATACAAAGAGGTGCAAGAGGAAATTGTCCTTGTTTCCTTTGTTTGATTGTACTACCAGAAGGGCTACCATCATTCTGAGACGCTGTACCATCAGTCAGAAACAAAGGCCGATGCCTTAGCCTTTCCTTCCCACTGTGTGTGGTGAACGGCATATTGACAATTTTATGCTTCTCTGTAGGTAACTTTACCCGTTTGGATTTTTTATGGACCTTTGTAATATGACATTTCTGCTTTGATTTCACATGGCCTCTAGGCCTCGGCCTTGTCATGACTGGTGGTAGCAGCTTCAGCACTTCTTTCAGGTTGCTGATCTCCCACTATTTCCTCCTCCATCATCCTCCAAAAATGTGTTTTTTTTATTTATTTATTACTTTTATTTATTTCTCTTAATTTACACTGGACACAGCCTGTCACACTGGACACAGCCCCTGGACACTGGACACAGCCCGTCACCCTGAACACAGCCCCTGGACAATGGACACAGCCCGTCACCCTGGACACCGCCCCGGGACACAGCTCATG